>NW_022145601.1:1656769-1901769 GCF_000002235.5 Strongylocentrotus purpuratus
TTTAAAGGTAAAAATAACGCGTTACCATCTTTTTTTTCTCAACCTACTATTTGGGCCATAGGGGAAGACCCTGGCCCCCCGGGGCGTCCCCCTCGATCCACCACTGGGATAAGTATGAAAAAAATAAAGAATAACATGAAACTGCGCACACCAAACCAGGTCAGACTATAATCACCCAAAGAAAATAACCTATCAGGTAATCAAATATATTTAACCAGAACCCAGAACTGAACCTATCCCTTATGCGTTATGCCAACCGTTCTCTTTACTCAAAGTGTACTATATAGTTTCCTGTGGTAATATTAAGAATGTGGTCTTTAAATATACTTCTGAAAAGAGATTTTGCAAGATTAAAAATAAAGACCAGTTATTGTCATGCGATTGCATTGTGAAAGAAACGTTGTAGAATCGATCAGAAAAGGTTGATCATTTAGCATATAAGTATTGGTGTATACTGCAAGGTTCTGGAATCATCAAAATGATAAGAAATTTGACCCAGTCTTCGTAAAGTTACAAGCACTGTACACAGAAAGATGTATATGGGACTACGCACACGTGCGTGACAAGTGCGTTTATCTCTCACACACCAATAGATAAACTAATTACCAAATATATCAATTAGTAGGCGGTTTCCCGGCAAAATTTTGTATCATCATGTACATGTATTAGTCAAAACATATTCTTTCACATGATTGGTAATAAGAGCTTCCATTTCATTTTTTGAAATTGGGGCATTTCCAATACTGTTTTTTTCCTTTTAAATACACTCTCAATTAATGTAAAGTGGCTGATTATAGTCAACAAGTTAACCAATAGCAGTTTTGTGTCAACTTTTAGTTACTTTTGTTTTTCATCATTTGATCCAGAATGCTCTGAATTAAAGTTGTAGTATATACCCAATACTTATATATGCTAGATGATCATCTTTTTCTGATTGATTTCACAACGGATCTCTTTCACAACTCAACTTTATCTTTAATGAATGGTGTTAGAAATAAAACAAGGAAACTATCATAAACTACTTTACCATCCTCAGCAATCGTGTAAACCATAGAGATGGACGATGAAAGGAGAAAATTGAGCTTCATCCACAGTCCACACTGCTCTTTCAGCTCCTTCCGTGCAGAAAGACCACTGCAAGATAAGGCAATATAGTGATTTTACATCATGATGATGACTATGATGATAATATTGATAACATTAATAATAATAAAGATGACTATAAAAATACAGGCCTGATAAAAAACCGATTTAAATCGGTTTCCCGATTATTTTTTTGCTTCCCTATTTAAAAAAAAATAAATAAAAAAATATATATACATGTATATATATATATTTATTTTTTACCAGATTTTTTTTTCTTCTTCCCTCTTTCATCCTGATTTTACAGATTTCCCCATTATTTTTTCTCTAATCTTTCCCATTTTTCCCAATTTTCCTACTCGAAAGGGGATAATGTTGTTAGATGCCATTTTTTCCCCTCGCGATTCCTCTTCTCATTTTTAATCAAGGGGGGGGGGGGGGGGGGGGGGGGAGGGGGAGGGAAAAAACAAAATTTTTTTTTTTTTTAGTGCTCACTATCACCCCTGAAAAATAGTATGTATAATAATAATAATTTTAATTTAATAATGATTTCTTTTTTAAATGATAATACTGATTATTACCCGTATCAGACATCTGAGCTGGTCATTTACAAAACCGTATTGCCCTAGTTTTCACTAGCAGTGGGAACGGAGGAGTATATTCTTTGTATTTTCCTTGGTCTCCCTGTGCGTATTGACTTTTGCGTGAAGAGACGAGTGAAAATATACCTTGGTATTTTCCACAGTCTCGCATCCGGGCATCTTGTATTGACCGCGCCGTATTTTGTCATTTTCATCGCGCATCTTTTATGTGTACGAGAACCTGCGCACTTTGCGCGCACTCTATTGTGACGTAATATCACACCAAATGCACACTGTTTGCAGTGTATCAAAAAATTTGGTCAAGCACTGGATGCACAGTGCTAGTTTGACAAAGTTTGTTCAGTTCTTAAGATTGTCATGGTGGATTTCTGTATTTGCTCTAGATGTCTGATTTGGATAACAATAAAAATATTGACTGGCTTTACTTTCGGGGGATATCAGAAATATTGACCGCGCTAAGACCATATTGCCCTCGTCTTTCGACTCGGGGCAATATGATCTGAGCTTGGTCAATATTTCTGATATACCCCTCAAGGCCAGTCAATATTATATAATTATATAATAATAATAACTTTAAAAAAAATGATAATAACAATAATAAATCATATTAACCCGTTGACTACTGAATTGTTTAACTTGTATTGGGCTCAATATTGACCACAATTTGTTTTACACAAAGTCAATGGCAAAACCAGGAAGAGTGAAAATATCAAGAAAATATTGCCCCCCCCCCCCCCCCCCCCTAAAACTGCTAGTTTTTGGACTGGGCAAAATATGCATTTGAACTGCATGGTAAAATTACTATGTATACGTAATAATATAATTTATTACCCACATTTCAAATTTTGAAAAAGTCACTTATTTGTTATCCTAATAAATCATGAAAACTTTTTTTCTTTTTTACACCTGTGCCGACACTGCATGTAAACATTAACATTAACAAAAAACAATGTCATACTTAGAAGCTGCTTATAGTATCGGCTTGCATGTAGATGTAGATATACATTAGGCTTGCGGTTGCACCATGTGAGAGAGAGGGGAGGATTGGGGAGTCCTGAACAGGACTGTCAGTATAAATCTTTCTTTCTTGAGTGTGTGTGTAGTCCTGAAAGGATCGACTGTTGGTAGTCTTGAAAAAGACTGGTAATCTTTCTCAGCTTATAGTTCTAAGGATAACTATAACGCCAGTTGGTCCCTAATCCTGCCCCCCCCCCCCCTTCCCTCTCTCTCACAGTGGCAGATCCAGGGGGGGGGCCCGGGGGGCCCGGGCCCCCCCCCCCCTTGAGAAAAAAATCATGTAAAATCACGTGATTTTTACGATTTTTGGGGGTTGGGCCCCCCCCCCCTGGCGCTCAAGGGGGGGTGCAAATTGAAATTTTTTTGAGGATCAAAAAAAAAAAAATGTGCTCACTTTTCGGCCGGCGCGATTTTCAAATTTTCGGGAGCAAAAAAAAAAAAAAGTTCGGCCCCCTCCCCTAAGAAATCCTGGATCCGCGCCTGCTCTCTCACATGGTGCAACAGCAAGCCTACTGCATAATGTCATACTTGTCTTCAAAAGTTTTGAAAACCAACATCTTTTTCGCGCAGCTGTGTTTAGCTTTGTAGATTGGGCCGTATTTTCCATCATGAAGCTTTATGACTTCACTGAAGCCTGCATAGTTAATTTGATTCTCTGCAAAGAGATAAAAAACATGGAAAATACATCATGAAATCAAAGTGATGTCCACAAATTTTTTAACTCACCTGAATCTACAATCTGAATACTAAGTGCAAGTGTAAATTGAATTAAAAACAAATGTAGACATAATTATGTATGTAAAATGTCAATGTAACAGGTTTTATTTCTTTTGTTATTTTTTTTCACACTCTGTAACCGTCCGGCCATAGAATGCCAGGTTGAATTCATACATTCTAGTTTAAAGGTATAGACCAGTTTTGGAAACACCCCCCTCTCAAAATTGAAATGGAGACTCTTATTACCAATCATGTAAAAGAATATGTTTTGACTAATACGTGATGATACAAATTTTTCCGGGAAACCGCCTTCTAATGATATACTTGGTAAATTATCATAGCGATTTGGCCTGGATAGATATTGCAAATAATAATAATAATAATATTTAATTTTTATATAGCACTTAATACAAATGTCTCTAAGCACTTTACAAATATACTATAACCCCGGTCATTGGATTCAGTGCTTGCCCGCACATACTGTGTGCACAACAATCTCCACTCCAGCCAGGCGTTATATGACGCTCAAAATCTGTTTGACCAACAATGACGGTGGCATCCTACTACCGGGTACCCATTTAACACCTGGGTGGAGAGTAGCAAGTGCAGGTTAATATCTTGCCAAAGGATATTAGTGGCGTGTCGGGATACAAACCCTCGACCTTACATCTCCAAGTCAAGCGCCTTAAACCACTCGACCACGACACTTCAACATTGAAAATTTGGCCATATATTTCTGTTTTTTGCGAAATTAGGTTGAAGTACATGTACATGTATTGCCATCTAAACTTCTGAAGGCAATATTTAAACTACCTTGTTTATTGAATGGATATTTTGTACCCAAAACCCTTGAACTGCAATTTTACCACTTCTGGTCATTACCTTTAAGCTATTCTTTTTCTTTTCTTTTTAGGTGATTGGTACACTGCAAAGAGTACATAAAAAGTAAAGATCACTTAACCTAAACCCACAGACTACTGTATATTTACCAATCTCTGCAGGTGCTTTGGGTCTCTATCCAAGAGCTGTGCTATATTTTCTCCTGGAAAGAAAATTAAAGAAAAAAACTTAAATAAAAGATATTTTCTACATTTCAATCGGTACAAAATGTTTTTCACCTCTCTCTAATGCACAAAATTGACTTGTCTTAATTATATACAAGTACATGAACGACCAATCAATTCAAAACCGACTTTAGTGAACCCAGATAAAGCCTTCTCAAGGGAGACAAGGAAAGAGCTCTTTATAGGTAGGGTCATAGGCGCCGGAAGTGGGGGGGCAGGGGGGGGCAGTTGCCCCCCAGTCAAAAAGTGGGGGGGCAAAACGCATTTTTGCCCCCCCAAAACGCCCCCCCCCCCCCCCAAAAAAAAACAAAAAACAGTAAAGGAGTAAACATGGTTTGTATTTTTAATCCAAAAGAACGTAACAATAATAAAAACCTGAATTAAATCACATATACAATTCCATTCAAAGAAAAAGAAAAGTTCACAGGAATTAAATTTCATAAACATTGCGCATGCCACCTATACGGTATTTATCAATGGAGGTCTCTATAATAGCGATACGCGCATATCGTGGACATATTGTGCGAGAATGGGAAAGCGTGTCCGTTTTTTTGTTATAGGGGTGAGAAGACATGAGCCCCTGAACGTTGGCGTACTGATGGGGGGGGGGGGGGGGGTGATGTATTTCTTATTCGAAACAAGTGATATACAAATGTTGATGTTGTGACATGATTTTCCGGCATTTTTTCTCCATTTTTTTTGTAAGTCATACCTTCTTATGCGTTTGTTGGAAAATAAGAAATTCCCAAATTACAGTCGGGCGAAATACGCGAAATACGCTTATTTAGAAGCCTTTATGTCATGGTCTGCAAAGTGGCTGGGCTCGAGCCCCCCCCCCCCCCCCCCTCCTTTTTGAAAAAGTATGTTAAAGAGAAAAAGAAAGAAAGACGGAGAAAAAAATAAGTGACCTGCCAATGTCACAAATAAGGTATAAAAAATGCTCATCTGACCGTAATTAAATGCTTAAAACCCCAGAGCTTACGGGGGCTCTGCCCCCGGACCCCACTAAGGGACCTAAGGCGGGCCCCTGGATGCTCATCTGACCGTATTTAAATACCTAAAACCCCTGAGCTTCCGGGGCTTTGCCCCCTGGACCCCACCACGGGCCCTAAGGCGGCCCCCTGGATGCTCATCTGACCGTAATTAAATACCTCAAACCCCTGAGCTTCCGGGGCTTTGCCCCTTGACCCCACCAAGGGCCCTAAGGCGGCCCCCTGGATGCTCATCTGACCTTAATTAAATACCTAAATCCCCTGAGCTTCCGGGGGCTCTGCCCCCTGGACCCCACCAAGGGCCCTAAGGCGGCCCCCTGGATGCTCATCTGACCTTAATTAAATACCTAAAACCCCTGAGCTTCCGGGGCTTTGCCCCCTGGACCCCACCACGGGCCCTAAGGCGGCCCCCTGGATGCTCATCTGACCGTAATTAAATACCTCAAACCCCTGAGCTTCCGGGGCTTTGCCCCTGGACCCCACCAAGGGCCCTAAGGCGGCCCCCTGGATGCTCATCTGACCTTAATTAAATACCTAAACCCCTGAGCTTCTGGGGGCTCTGCCCCCTGGACCCCACCAAGGGCCCTGAGGCGGCCCCCTGGATGCTCATCTGACCTTAATTAATACCTAAAACCCCTGAGCTTCCGGGGGCTCTGCCCCCTGGACCCCACCAAGGGCCCTAAGGCGGGCCCCTGGATGCTCATCTGACCGTAATTAAATACCTAAAACCCCTGAGCTTCCGGGGGCTCAGCCCCTTGACCCCCTGCCGAGGCTCATGCCCTGGACCCCACGCCAATTTACGCTCTACCTGATCGATAATACTCCACTTTGAAAAACGTTCCGCGGGACCTGCATGTAACGTGTAAGACTGGTGGTGATGCAGATTTTTCGTCTGCCCCCCCCCCCTTCCGAACTTTTTTTCTCATTACGTCACTGCCCCTGGAATGTGAGCCCCCTGAATGTTTGCCCCCCCAATCCCAAACTGCTTCCGGCGCGCCTGGGTAGGGTCCATTAGTACCCACTTCAATGGGAAACAATTCATGTGATCTTTATTGACAGGTCTTATTGCTGTTGTTTTGACACATGTTTGCTAAAGCAGGTTTCAATGCAATTATCAGGTGGTAGAATAGGCCATTTTCGTAATGTAACCAAATGTAATGCATAAGGCTTTGTGAAGAGCCTTAATACAAATTAGTTCATTCACCTGATAAGAATAATAGTATTTCAATAGTGAGAATGCAAACTGTATATATTAAGTGTTGCTAGGTAGGTCAAGCCATAATGTTTGTCCTACCTGGCAACAATTTACATGTATGTATGCAGTTCGGATTCTGTCTATATTGAAATACTATTATTCTTATCAGGTGAATGAAATGATTTGTATTGAGTAGTGAGCACTAATTTTTGTTGGGGGGGCCCTCAAAATTTGAAAAATCGCCCCCCCCCCCCCCCCCCCCCCCACGAGCACCAGGGGAGGGGCCCCATCTCCCCAAAAAAGGTAAAATTAAAGTGTTTTTTTTTTTAATTCCCAGGGGAGAGGGCCCAAGCCCACCCCCCCCCCCCCCCTGGACTACACAAATGGTGTCAGGGCAAGTTACCTTGATTTCCTTATATGCTCATTACTCAGCCAGTTTACATTTCTACCAAAATTGTTTGGCAAATAACATTCATTTGTAATCTTGAACATTCAGTGTAAGTTTTGTTTGATTATGTGAGAATTCATTCTCTGTTTTTACCAGAACTCAAGTTTATCTTTAAGCTCGGTACAAGTCAAGTTTGACAAAGGAAGTTCTTCAAACCATTTTTCCTTTTTCAAACATGACTTAGAACGTGTGACAGATTTAACTGACTGAGGAAAATATTGGGGTTGTTACTCTAGTTTCAGAAACTACACAATAAAACAAAAAGAATTTTGGTGACTTACAGTTATATCTCGATTAAAAACCCAAAAAACGGGGACTGCATCATTTTTTTTTGGCCAAAACACTTTTGTTCAGGTTTGTCTTAAGTTAATCCCTGTGTCCCTATTCATCCTGTTTCACAGTATTTGTTTTGAATTGTTTTACCTTGCTTTTTTATTTCTTCTTTCAGATCTTTCATATCCTTTTGTATTGAGTCTAGATCACTGAAAGCGCCTCCCATCCTTTCACCATATCGACAGAGATGAACGAGCTGAATTCCGTCTGCACAACAAAAAAAAGCAATAAATTATTGAATTGAACTGAATTGGTTAATTTTAAAAAACATGACATGCAGCTCAAGGCTGATATCGTTTCTTTTACAAAGTAACTATAACCTGCAAACAATTATATTAGCGAGCATTTATTGCGACAATTCTTATCAGTAGGTTTCGTCTCAGGTATGTACAAGTCTAAAATGCAATTTGAATATTTTCTTACTCATTCTAAGTATTGAATTGAATACCGGCCCTGGACCTGTCTCAGAAACAGTTACGATTAATCGCAACCATGTACATATAGAGATAAGAGACTGAAAACTTGCGATTGATTTGGATCAATCACAACTCCTTATAAGACGGGGCCCAGATCTAACTCTCCTTTTCATCAATCAAGACCTAGCTAAGCCTATAAACAAGACTTACCTGAAGTGATAACATTAGGCCCTGTCTCAAGCTCCCTAACCTGTTGTAGAAGCCGTCAAATCTATCAGCAATTTCCTTTTCACAAACAATTTCAGAACAACATGTTTGTCTGAAAGTTCCTTGAGAAAGGCCTGGGCACACTCCATACAAGATTGTAACTCAAGAACATATCTGTGAAATAAGAAAGATAAGTACTGAGTGGTGATGTATCTTGAAAGTCAGTTCTTCCTTCATTATCAGAAGAAAACTACCAGTTTCAGTGAGCTTTTCCCTGCTGTGCTCAAGGCTTCTTCAAATCAAACTAAATTATTCATACCCCTTGTAAATTTGATATTTTTGTCTTTTTTGTAACTCCAGAATGAAAGGTGTAATAGTTGAATTTGGGCCTTTGTTAAAAACTTTTAGATGTAAGCTTTAATATGTCACATTGTCAAAAATCAAAAATTCCAAAGCTTGGTAAAGGTATGAATGATTAAGTTGATAACTGCATGTAGTAGTAGTAGTAGTAGTATTGGTAGAAATAGTAGTTGCTCTAAAATTTATTTTTCATTTCTTTTCACATAATAAACAGTGACAGACAATAATAAATGTAATGATATAACATAAATGAGCATTGAAATATCTTTGACATTGTTTTTTACTCATTGTAATGCAAAATGATTTGGTAACAGGAAATGAAAAAAAACGAAGCTACTTTAAAGGTACTATGTCCCAGTTGCAGGCCAAACTTGAAATGAAAAGGTTAAATTCCAACGGCATTTGAAAGATACTAATTTAGAACTTTCCTAAAAAAAGTTGGGCTTGGAAATGTCTTCAAGTGGGAAAATAACGACTATTAGTTGTCAAATTGACTTAGGAGCTATAGAGCCAATAAGTAATAATCTAGATTTTCAGACCATTGTACCAAATGGTCATACGTTTTATGCTGCGCAAAGATTCAATCAGTTTAATTTTGGCCATCACATGAAGTGGGTTATTGATGTAGACAAATGCTCATGTACCCTTTAGCTCATTTTATTTATACATGTATATTACCAAAGAAGAAAAAAAGTCAGTTAGTCACTCAATAGTGTCTGACAGTGAAGTCTAGCAAGTAAATGTGTTTTGGCATAATTTGAATATTAGGACACTGCTAATGTTTGAATTACACAGATAGGACATGCATGACATATTCATAATTCCTGCAAAGTTCTACAGAATTTGAGGTTGGCTGCGAAAGGGACATAGTACCTTTAAAGCAATGCTTGTTAGGTGTCCTTTGTAGCGCTGTGTTGCTGATGCAGTAAAACGGTACATGGTAGAATGGGATCGTACGTTTAATACCAAAAATATACAGTTTTTATTTGAAATTTTTAAATAACTGATGAATAATTGATTTTAGATCTTGGATGTGACTTGTTCTGACATTGATTGTTGCATGAACATTTTCTAGAATATATTTAAGTTATTATCTGTTGGGAGCCAGGAGAGTACAAATAATACAAATAATTTCTCTGGCTCTCAACAGAGAGATTAAATTGTATTACATTGCTATGTTATGTTATGTTATTTGTAGTTATTTGTTCATGATGATGTTAATGTATATTTTATACAATTGTGAGTCTTAAGACGAGTTTTATGCCTTCCTTATATGTGTGCATGACAATAAAGAAATTCAATTCAATTCAATACAGTATATTCATGAACAGAGACTTAAGCCAATGTTTTCAAGAAAGATAATCAAGAAAGATAACTAAATTTTGAATGCAGTCTAAAGATCTGCAGAACTGCTCGATCTGATTGCTATTCATGCTTCATCTGGAGAAAAAAAATTACCAGCAGGTTCTACTGTTTTTAGGGATCAGGCAATTCGGTTCGCTTTTATCCCATAGGAAAGTGAAAAGTATGCCGCAGATCTGCTGCAGACTTTAAGTCTGCGGCAAAGAGTATGCCGAAGTATGCGGCAGAAAGAAATTTTGCTGCAGACTTGCCGCATACCAGTATGCCACAGGAACAGTCTGCGGCAGATCTGCAGCAGGATGAAACTTTGCTCCAGACTTGCCCACAGGAGCAGTCTGCGGCAGATCTGCGGCAGGATGAAACTTTGCTCCAGACTTGCGGCATACCAGTATGCCACAGGAACAGTCTGCGGCAGGTCTGCCACAGAAAAGTGGGAAAATATATAGTCTGCAGCAAGGTAACCCTTCCAAGCACAGACAAAGCTAGATACTATATGCCCTTCTACTTTCAATCTAAAGGCTAAAGTTAGACTCTATCAATACGGTGACATCAAATTTTTAGATCGCGATATCTCCCGAATCCTTGGACGATAAAATTTGTAGATGAACCAATTTGTAATAAAAAATGTTGTCCTCCATTTGGTAATAATTTAAATAAATGAATTTGTATAGAATATGAGAACTCATAGATCGGATATCACATTGTCTAATAATATATTTTCAAAATCTCCGCGAACTTAAGTTTAGCTTTGGTTAGACAGAAATAACTGTCTGATATGGGTCATTTCTTTAATAAAACTGACATTTGTATAGAGGCGGTCCAAGGAGCCAGATGCAATCTCAGCGGAACAACATGTCGATATCAGAGACTGAAGCTTTCGGTCTAAGCTTTGGTCACCCCTTCAAGTTCAAGTTGAAGTTCAAATGGGGTTTTATTCATGACTTGTCAAAAAGTCCAAAGTCTAAAAAGGCAAGTTTACATCAAACATACAATCATATCCTTTTTGTTGGTATTAATTGTAGAAATGAAACTGAATCATACCTGTCTCTAGACAGAAATAACTGTCTGGTATGGACTGGGTATGGGTCATTTTTTAATAAAACTGACATTTGTCGTCATTCCCTATATACATGTACGGAGGTCTAGTGGAGCCAGACGTAGTCTCAGTGAAACGACCGACGATATAGAGAGACTGAAGCTTTTGGTCTAACCTGTAGTCCTGTATCATACCTGAAATCATACTAGACCAAATTTTCTGTCTCTTTCGTTCGTTAAGCCTCTTATTTGGGTAGGTTCGGCTCTCTCTTGACACCCAAATAAGAGGCTTAATGAACGAAAGAGACGGAAAATTTGGTCTAACCTACAGTGTGTAGCTGGCCTAGCTCCCATTAAAATGTAGACCGAATTTTCCGTCTCTTTCGTTCGTTAGCCTCTTATTGGGGTAGGGTCGGCTCTCTCTTTAGAGACGGAAACCGTCTATACACATTCCCTTGATAACGCCACGGCCATTTCAGGTCGTAGCGTTTTGCCCCCAAAATCCCCCAAAATGTCATTTTACCTCGTGCATATCCACATGTAAATTAGGCCTAGGCTATAATAAATCAGTTCCACTTACCAACTTGACTGAAATAATCAGTTTAATAGTCCCTTTTTAGGAAATTATGGGTCAAAATCGAAATCCATTTTGAAAATCTTTTTCAACATGGATTTCGATTTTGACCCATAAATTCCTAAAAAGGGACTATTAAACTGATTATTTCAGTCAAGTTGATAAGTGGAACTGATTTATTATAGCCTAGGCCTAATTTACAATATAAAATGCACGAGGTAAAATGACATTTTGGGTGATTTTGGGGGCAAAACGCTACGACCTGAAATGGCCGTGGCGTTATCAAGGGAATGTGTATAGACGGTTTCCGTCTCTAAAGAGAGAGCCGACCCTACCCCAATAAGAGGCTAACGAACGAAAGAGACGGAAAATTCGGTCTAATCAAAATGGAACAAACTTAATGCAACGATAGCGTCCATTTAGGGAGGCCAATGCCCGGGCATAATTAAGGCTTCTACACCTACGATTTGTGCGCTCGTCGCCCACTTCAAAAAATTAGCAGAGGGAAAAAAAATGATGTAAAAATAAAAATTGATGAAAATAAGAAAAGAAAATACAATTATACATTTCACAACTTACCTATAATCACGGATCTGTAACAGTCTTTCACCATTTGTTGACGATCTTGCAGATTTTGACGTATTTTAATCCAATAATTGTTGTAGCAGAAGACCATGACGCCCACGCACCACCGACTAAGAAAATCCTAGAGGGCGTAGAGGTTTGCCCCCTAAAAACCTTCTCATTGGCAGAAGGTAGACCCTAAAAATATGGGATCCGTTTTGAGTAAAGAACTTTTGATAGAGATCAACATTTCAGATGTTCACAATTGCCACTTCTAACAACTAGAAAATATAAAGAAAAAAGATTGTATCTTTTTAAATACAGATTTTTACAAACTGAACATTCGAAGGTAGATAGAGTACGATGTTTCTGTCAATCTTGCGTTGGTTTGAGCCCTAGCTACATCCATCTCAAAATGAGAAGGAAAACTGTGAACAGTGACGTCATTGTTCGCGCCAAAAATAAAGGGTATTGCGACATACACCTGTATGTCTGAGCTCCGGTCAGATCATGCGCAAAGCGTAGTCTTATTTATAGACCCTAGTACCTTATTCTCACAGCACTAGATATGAGTGTCGTGCAGTAATGTATGAGAAGTGTTAAAAAAGATATTTCAGTAAAAAAACTAGATGGAATTTTGACTGCGCGCAGTCGAAAATGATGCCTCCGCCATAGAGCAATTTAAACAAGTTTGGAGTTTAAATCTCCAGTGGTTCTTGAGATATCATGATAACAATCTCAATGTATGGAATTTCATAAGTTGACCTCTGTGACCCTTGACCTTTGACCTACGTGCTCCAAAATCTAATCAGATCGTCTTCCTACGGTGATACATACTATCCTTAAGTTTGAAGTTTTTACATCTCCAGTGGTTCTTGAGATATCATGATAACAATCTCAATGTATGGAATTTCATAAGTTGACCTCTGTGACCCTTGACCTTTGACATACGTGCTCCAAAATCTAATCAGATCGTCTTCCTATGGTGATACATACTATCCTTAAGTTTGAAGTTTAAATCTCAAATGGTTCTTGAGATATCGCGCTAACAAACTCAATACAAGGAATTTCATAAGTTGACCTCTGTGACCTGTGACCTTTGACCTACGTACTCCAAAATCTAATCAGATCGTCTTCCTATGGTGATAAATACTATTCCCGAGTCTTAAGTTTAAATCTTAAATGGTTCTTGAGATATTGTGATAACGGTCAAACGGGACGGACGGACGGACGGACGGACGGTACTACTCACGACAGTATGCTTGTGAGATTTTTGTCTTGTGTGTCTAGAAAAAGGGGTATCTTGTGTGTCTTTTCATTTTTTCCTTCTAAAGACTACTTGTGTGTCTTAATTCCCAACTTCTTGTGTGTTTGTCTAAAACTAAATGAAAATGCATCTTGTGTGTTTTTTAATACAATATGTGTTGAGATTGGTTTCTAAAATTAAAATTAATGCTTGCATGCCCAAATACATTATTGTCTACCTCTATCCAAGTCAGGAAAATTAAGGCTTGTGTCCCGCAAAAACACATCATTTATCCGCCTAAGTCGTGAAAATTGAGGCTTGTGTGGCAGAAAGACATTATTGTCTACCCCTGTCCAAGTCATGAAAATTAAGGCTTGTGTGGCAGAAAGACATTATTATCTACCCCTGTCCAAGTCATGAAAATTAAGGCTTGTGTGGCAGAAAGACATTATTATCTACCCCTGTCCAAGTCCAGAAAATTAGGGCTTGTGTGGCATAAAAAAAAAACATTACATGTATTATATACCTCTGTCCAAGTCATGAAAATTAAGGCTTGTGTGTCAGAAAGATTTTGTCATCTACCCCAGTCCAAGTCAAGAAAATTAAGGCTTGTGTGGCAGAAAGACATTACATGTATTATATACCTCTGTCCAAGTCATGAAAATTAAGGCTTGTGTGTCAGAAAGATATTGTCATCTACCCCAGTCCAAGTCAAGAAAATTAAGGCTTGTGTGGCAGAAAAACATTATTGTCTACCCCAGTCCAAGTCAAGAAAATTAAGGCTTGTGTGGCATAAAAACATTACATGTATTATATACCTCTGTCCAAGTCATGAAAATTAAGGCTTGTGTGGCAGAAAGACATTACATGTATTATATACCTCTGTCCAAGTCATGAAAATTAAGGCTTGTGTGGCAGAAAGACATTATTATCTACTCCAGTCCAAGTCAAGAAAATTAAGGCTTGTGTGACAGAAAGACATTATTGTCTACCCCTGTCCAAGTCGAGAAAATTAAGGCTTGTGTGGCAGAAAGACATTATTGTCTACCCCTGTCCAAGTCCAGAAAATTAGGGCTTGTGTGGCATAAAAAAAAACATTACATGTATTATATACCTCTGTCCAAGTCATGAAAATTAAGGCTTGTGTGTCAGAAAGATTTTGTCATCTACCCCAGTCCAAGTCAAGAAAATTAAGGCTTGTGTGGCAGATAAACATTATTGTCTACCCCAGTCCAAGTCAAGAAAATGAAGGCTTGTGTGACATAAAAACATTACATGTATTATATACCTGTACCACTGTCCAAGTCAAGAAAATTAGGGCTTGTGTGGCAGAAAGGCATTATTATCTACCCCAGTCCAAGTCAAGAAAATAATGGGCTTGTGTGGCAGAAAGACATTACATGTATTATATACCTCTGTCCAAGTCATGAAAATTAAGGCTTGTGTGGCAGAAAGACATTATTATCTACTCCAGTCCAAGTCGAGAAAATTAGGGCTTGTGTGGCATAAAAAAAACATTACATGTATTATATACCTCTGTCCAAGTCATGAAAATTAAGGCTTGTGTGGCATAAAAAAACATTACATGTATTATATGCCTCTGTCCAAGTCAAGAAAATTAGGGCTTGTGTGGCAGAAAGATATTGTCATCTACCCCAGTCCAGGTCAACAAAATTAGGGCTTGTGTGGCAGAAAGACATTATTATCTTCCCCTGTTCAAGTCAACAAAATTAGGGCTTGTGTGGCAGAAAGACATTATTGTCTACCCCTGTCCAAGTCAAGAAAATTAAGGCTTGTGTGACAGAAAGACATTATTATCTACCCCTGTCCAAGTCATGAAAATTAAGGCTTGTGCGGCAGAAAGACATTATTATCTACCCCTGTCCAAGTCATGAAAATTAAGGCTTGTGTGGCAGAAAGACATTATTATCTACCCCGGTCCAAGTCAAGAAAATTAAGGCTTGTGTGGCATAAAAACATTGCATGTATTATATACCTGTACCACTGTCCAAGTCACGAAAATTAAGGCTTGTGTGGCAGAAAGACATTATTGTCTACCCCTGTCCAAGTCCAGAAAATTAGGGCTTGTGTGGCATAAAAAAAAACATTACATGTATTAATACCTCTGTCCAAGTCAAGAAAATTAAGGCTTGTGTGTCAGAAAGATTTTGTCATCTACCCCAGTCCAAGTCAAGAAAATTAAGGCTTGTGTGGCAGATAAACATTATTGTCTACCCCAGTCCAAGTCAAGAAAATGAAGGCTTGTGTGGCATAAAAACATTACATGTATTATATACCTGTACCATTGTCCAAGTCAAGAAAATTAGGGCTTGTGTGGCAGAAAGGCATTATTATCTACCCCAGTCCAAGTCAAGAAAATAATGGGCTTGTGTGGCAGAAAGACATTACATGTATTATATACCTCTGTCCAAGTCATGAAAATTAAGGCTTGTGTGGCATAAAAAAAAACATTACATGTATTAATGCCTCTGTCCAAGTCAAGAAAATTAAGGCTTGTGTGTCAGAAAGATTTTGTCATCTACCCCAGTCCAAGTCAAGAAAATTAAGGCTTGTGTGGCAGATAAACATTATTGTCTACCCCAGTCCAAGTCAAGAAAATGAAGGCTTGTGTGGCATAAAAACATTACATGTATTATATACCTGTACCATTGTCCAAGTCAAGAAAATTAGGGCTTGTGTGGCAGAAAGGCATTATTATCTACCCCAGTCCAAGTCAAGAAAATAATGGGCTTGTGTGGCAGAAAGACATTACATGTATTATATACCTCTGTCCAAGTCATGAAAATTAAGGCTTGTGTGGCATAAAAAAACATTACATGTATTATATACCTCTGTCCAAGTCATGAAAATTAAGGCTTGTGTGGCATAAAAAAACATTACATGTATTATATGCCTCTGTCCAAGTCAAGAAAATTAGGGCTTGTGTGGCAGAAAGATATTGTCATCTACCCCAGTCCAAGTCAACAAAATTAGGGCTTGTGTGGCAGAAAGACATTATTATCTTCCCCTGTTCAAGTCAACAAAATTAGGGCTTGTGTGGCAGAAAGACATTATTGTCTACCCCTGTCCAAGTCAAGAAAATTAGGGCTTGTGTGGCAGAAAGACATTATTGTCTACCCCTGTCCAAGTCAAGAAAATTAAGGCTTGTGTGACAGAAAGACATTATTATCTACCCCTGTCCAAGTCATGAAAATTAAGGCTTGTGTGGCAGAAAGACATTATTATCTACCCCTGTCCAAGTCATGAAAATTAAGGCTTGTGTGGCAGAAAGACATTATTATCTACCCCTGTCCAAGTCATGAAAATTAAGGCTTGTGTGGCAGAAAGACATTATTATCTACCCCTGTCCAAGTCATGAAAATTAAGGCTTGTGTGGCAGAAAGACATTATTATCTACCCCTGTCCAAGACAAGAAAATTAAGGCTTATGTGGCATAAAAACATTGCATGTATTATATACCTGTACCACTGTCCAAGTCACGAAAATTGAGGCTTGTGTGTCAGAAAGATATTGTCATCTACCCCAGTCCAAGTCATGAAAATTAAGGCTTGTGTGGCAGAAAGACATTATTATCTACCCCTGTCCAAGTCAAGAAAATTAAGGCTCATGTGGCAGAAAGACATTATTATCTACCCCTGTCCAAGTCAAGAAAATTAAGGCTTGTGTGGCATAAAAACATTGCATGTATTATATACCTGTACCACTGTCCAAGTCAAGAAAATTAGGGCTTGTGTGGCAGAAAGACATTATTGTCTACCCCAGTCCAAGTCAAGAAAATTAAGGCTTGTGTTGCTAGAAAGATATTGTCATCTTCCCCAGTCCAAGTCAAGAAAATTAAGGCTTGTGTGACAGAAAGACATTATTATCTACCCCTGTCCAAGTCCAGAAAATAAGGGCTTGGGTGGCATAAAAAAAACATTACATGTATTATATGCCTCTGTCCAAGTCATGAAAATTAAGGCTTGTGTGTCAGAAAGATTTTGTCATCTACCCCTGTCCAAGTCAAGAAAATTAAGGCTTGTGTGGCAGAAAACATTATTGTCTAGCCCTGTCCAAGTAATGAAAATTAAGGCTTGTGTGGCATAAAAACATTACATGTATTATATACCTGTACCACTGTCCAAGTCAAGAAAATTAGGGCTTGTGTGGCAGAAAGGCATTATTATCTACCCCAGTCCAAGTCAAGAAAATAATGGGCTTGTGTGGCAAAAAAACATTACATGTATTATATACCTCTGTCCAAGTCATGAAAATTAAGGCTTGTGTGTCAGAAAGATTTTGTCATCTACCCCAGTCCAAGTCAAGAAAATTAAGGCTTGTGTGGCAGAAAAACATTATTGTCTACCTCTGTCCAAGTCATGAAAATTAAGGCTTGTGTGGCATAAAAACATTACATGTATTATATACCTGTACCACTGTCCAAGTCAAGAAAATTAGGGCTTGTGTGGCAGAAAGGCATTATTATCTACCCCCAGTCCAAGTCAAGAAAATAATGGGCTTGTGTGGCAGAAAGACATTACATGTATTATATACCTCTGTCCAAGTCATGAAAATTAAGGCTTGTGCGGCAGAAAGACATTATTATCTACTCCAGTCCAAGTCAAGAAAATTAAGGCCTGTGTGTCAGAAAGACATTATTATCTTCCCCTGTCCAAGTCAAGAAAATTAAGGCTTGTGTGGCATAAAAAAACATTACATGTATTATATACCTCTGTCCAAGTCAAGAAAATTAGGGCTTGTGTGGCAGAAAGATATCATATACCTGTACCACTGTCCATGTCAAGAAAATTAGGGCTTGTGTGGCAGAAAGGCATTATTATCTACCCCAGTCCAAGTCAACAAAATTAGGGCTTGTGTGACAGAAAGACATTATTATCTTCCCCTGTCCAAGTCAACAAAATTAGGGCTTGTGTGGCAGAAAGACATTATTGTCTACCCCAGTCCAAGTCAAGAAAATTAGGGCTTGTGTGGCAGAAAGACATTATTGTCTACCCCTGTCCAAGCCAAGAAAATTAGGGCTTGTGTGGCAGAAAGACATTATTGTCTACCCCTGTCCAAGCCAAGAAAATTAGGGCTTGTGTGGCAGAAAGACATTATTGTCTACCCCTGTCCAAGTCAAGAAAATTAAGGCTTGTGTGACAGAAAGACATTATTATCTACCCCTGTCCAAGTCAAGAAAATTAGGGCTTGTGTGGCAGAAAGACATTATTGTCTACCCCAGTCCAAGTCAAGAAAATTAAGGCTTGTGTTGCTAGAAAGATATTGTCATCTACCCCAGTCCAAGTCAAGAAAATTAAGGCTTGTGTTGCTAGAAAGATATTGTCATCTACCCCAGTCCAAGCCAAGAAAATTAAGGCTTGTGTGGCAGAAAGACATTATTATCTACCCCTGTCCAAGTCAAGAAAATTAGGGCTTGTGTGGCAGAAAGACATTATTGTCTACCCCAGTCCAAGTCAAGAAAATTAAGGCTTGTGTTGCTAGAAAGATATTGTCATCTACCCCAGTCCAAGTCAAGAAAATTAAGGCTTGTGTTGCTAGAAAGATATTGTCATCTACCCCAGTCCAAGTCAAGAAAATTAAGGCTTGTGTGACAGAAAGACATTATTATCTACCCCTGTCCAAGTCCAGAAAATTAGGGCTTGGGTGGCATAAAAAAAACATAACATGTATTATATGCCTCTGTCCAAGTCATGAAAATTAAGGCTTGTGTGTCAGAAAGATTTTGTCATCTACCCCTGTCCAAGTCAAGAAAATTAAGGCTTGTGTGGCAGAAAAACATTATTGTCTACCCCTGTCCAAGTAATGAAAATTAAGGCTTGTGTGGCATAAAAACATTACATGTATTATATACCTGTACCACTGTCCAAGTCAAGAAAATTAGGGCTTGTGTGGCAGAAAGGCATTATTATCTACCCCAGTCCAAGTCAAGAAAATAATGGGCTTGTGTGGCAGAAAGACATTACATGTATTATATACCTCTGTCCAAGTCATGAAAATTAAGGCTTGTGCGGCAGAAAGACATTATTATCTTCTCCAGTCCAAGTCAAGAAAATTAAGGCCTGTGTGTCAGAAAGACATTATTATCTTCCCCTGTCCAAGTCAAGAAAATTAAGGCTTGTGTGGCATAAAAAAAAACATTACATGTATTATATACCTCTGTCCAAGTCAAGAAAATTAGGGCTTGTGTGGCAGAAAGATATTATATACCTGTACCACTGTCCATGTCAAGAAAAGTAGGGCTTGTGTGGCAGAAAGGCATTATTATCTACCCCAGTCCAAGTCAACAAAATTAGGGCTTGTGTGGCAGAAAGACATTATTATCTTCCCCTGTCCAAGTCAACAAAATTAGGGCTTGTGTGGCAGAAAGACATTATTGTCTACCCCTGTCCAAGCCAAGAAAATTAGGGCTTGTGTGGCAGAAAGACATTATTGTCTACCCCTGTCCAAGTCAAGAAAATTAAGGCTTGTGTGACAGAAAGACATTATTATCTACCCCTGTCCAAGTCAAGAAAATAAGGGCTTGTGTGGCATAAAGACATTATTGTCTTCCCCAGTCCAAGTCAAGAAAATTAAGGCTTGTGTTGCTAGAAAGATATTGTCATCTACCCCAGTCCAAGTCAAGAAAATTAAGGCTTGTGGGACAGAAAGACATTATTATCTACCCCTGTCCAAGTCAAGAAAATTAAGGCTTGTGTGGCAGAAAGACATTATTGTCTACCCCTGTCCAAGTCCAGAAAATTAGGGCTTGTGTGGCATAAAAAAAACATTACATGTATTATATACCTCTGTCCAAGTCATGAACATTAAGGCTTGTGTGGCAGAAAAACATTATTGTCTACCCCAGTCCAAGTCAAGAAAATTAAGGCTTGTGTGGCATAAAAACATTACATGTATTATATACCTGTACCACTGTCCAAGTCAAGAAAATTAGGGCTTGTGTGGCAGAAAGGCATTATTATCTACCCCAGTCCAAGTCAAGAAAATAATGGGCTTGTGTGGCAGAAAGACATTACATGTATTATATACCTCTGTCCAAGTCATGAAAATTAAGGCTTGTGTGGCAGAAAGACATTATTATCTACTCCAGTCCAAGTCAAGAAAATTAAGGCTTGTGTGTCAGAAAGACATTATTATCTTTCCCTGTCCAAGTCAAGAAAATTAGGGCATGTGTGGCAGAAAGACATTACATGTATTATATACCTCTGTCCAAGTCATGAAAATTAAGGCTTGTGTGGCAAGACGACATTATTGTCTACCCCTGTCCAAGTCAAGAAAATTAAGGCTTGTGTGGCAGAAACACATTATTGTCTATCCCTGTCCAAGTCAAGAAAATTAGGGCTTGTGTGGCTGAAACACATTATTATCTACCCCAGTCCAAGTCATGAAAATTAAGGCTTGTGTGGCAGAAAGACATTATTGTCTACCCCTGTCCAAGTCAAGAAAATAGAGGCTTGTGTGGCAGAAAGACATTATTATCTACCCCAGTCCAAGTCAAGAAAATTAAGGCTTGTGTGTCAGAAAGACATTATTATCTTCCCCTGTCCAAGTCAAGAAAATTAGGGCTTGTGTGGCAGAAAGACATTATTATCTACCCCTGTCCAAGTCAAGAAAATTAAGGCTTGTGTGGCAGAAAGACATTATTGTCTTCTCCTGTCCAAGTCAAGAAAATTAGGGCTTGTGTGGCATAAAAAAAACATTACATGTATTATATACCTCTGTCCAATTCATGAAAATTAAGGCTTGTGTGTCAGAAAGATATTGTCATCTACCCCAGTCCAAGTCATGAAAATTAAGGCTTGTGTGGCAGAAAGACATTATTATCTACCCCTGTCCAAGTCATGAAAATTAGGGCTTGGGTGGCATAAAAAAAACATTACATGTATTATATACCTCTGTCCAAGTCATGAAAATTAAGCCTTGTGTGTCAGAAAGATTTTGTCATCTACCCCAGTCCAAATCAAGAAAATTAAGGCTTGTGTGGCAGAAAAACATTATTGTCTACCTCTGTCCAAGTCAAGAAAATAGAGGCTTGTGTGGCAGAAAGACATTATTATCTACCCCTGTCCAAGTCAAGAAAATTAAGGCTTGTGTGGCAGAAAGACATTATTGTCTTCTCCTGTCCAAGTCAAGAAAATTAGGGCTTGTGTGGCATAAAAAAAACATTACATGTATTATATACCTCTGTCCAATTCATGAAAATTAAGGCTTGTGTGTCAGAAAGATATTGTCATCTACCCCAGTCCAAGTCATGAAAATTAAGGCTTGTGTGGCAGAAAGACATTATTATCTACCCCTGTCCAAGTCATGAAAATTAAGGCTTGTGTGGCAGAAAGACATTATTATCTACCCCTGTCCAAGTCAAGAAAATTAAGGCTTGTGTGGCATAAAAACATTGCATGTATTATATACCTGTACCACTGTCCAAGTCAAGAAAATTAGGGCTTGTGTGGCAGAAAGACATTATTGTCTACCCCAGTCCAAGTCAAGAAAATTAAGGCTTGTGTGACAGAAAGACATTATTATCTACCCCTGTCCAAGTCCAGAAAATTAGGGCTTGGGTGGCATAAAAAAAAACATTACATGTATTATATACCTCTGTCCAAGTCATGAAAATTAAGGCTTGTGTGTCAGAAAGATTTTGTCATCTACCCCAGTCCAAATCAAGAAAATTAAGGCTTGTGTGGCAGAAAAACATTATTGTCTACCTCTGTCCAAGTCATGAAAATTAAGGCTTGTGTGGCATAAAAACATTACATGTATTATATACCTGTACCACTGTCCAAGTCAAGAAAATTAGGGCTTGTGTGGCAGAAAGGCATTATTATCTACCCCAGTCCAAGTCAAGAAAATAATGGGCTTGTGTGGCAGAAAGACATTACATGTGTTATATACCTCTGTCCAAGTCATGAAAATTAAGGCTTGTGTGGCAGAAAGACATTATTATCTACTCCAGTCCAAGTCAAGAAAATTAAGGCCTGTGTGTCAGAAAGACATTATTATCTTCCCCTGTCCAAGTCAAGAAAATTAAGGCTTGTGTGGCATAAAAAAACATTACATGTATTATATACCTCTGTCCAAGTCAAGAAAATTAGGGCTTGTGTGGCAGAAAGATATTATATACCTGTACCACTGTCCATGTCAAGAAAATTAGGGCTTGTGTGGCAGAAAGGCATTATTATCTACCCCAGTCCAAGTCAACAAAATTAGGGCTTGTGTGGCAGAAAGACATTATCTTCCCCTGTCCAAGTCAACAAAATTAGGGCTTGTGTGGCAGAAAGACATTATTGTCTACCCCTGTCCAAGTCAAGAAAATTAGGGCTTGTTTGGCAGAAAGACATTATTATCTACCCCAGTCCAAGTCAAGAAAATTAAGGCTTGTGTGTCAGAAAGACATTACATGTATTATATACCTCTGTCCAAGTCGTGAAAATTAAGGCTAGTGTGGCAGAACGACATTATTGTCTACCCCTGTCCAATTCAAGAAAATTAAGGCTTGTGTGGCATAAAAAAACATTACATGTATTATATACACTGCACACACAAAACCATCCACCCATGACACACACACACACACACACAGCCATACACTGCCTACTACTTTGCTTACAAATACTACACACTAACATGTGACACACACACACACACACAAGTACTGCAGATGCGCATAGTACCTAGCTACCTGGATGTCAACTGTAGATGGCACTATTCCGTTTGGCTATTTGGACACAACCCCTCTCTAAAATTTGGACATTTATTTTGGGCCTTTTTTTGGGAGAAACTTTTCTTGTGTGACTAAATCTTATTTGATTAGAAATGACATGTCAGACATCTTAGACACTGAATATGATAGTTTTCTTGTGTGGCTAGACACACAAGTCTAAAGTGACACACAAGGATATCTCATACGTAAAACTAAACACACAAGCATACCATCGCAAACTCGGACGGACGTACGGACGGACGGACGTACGGACGGACAACCCGAAAACATGATGCCTCCGGCACCACCTTCGGTGGCGGAGGCATAAAAAGTCTACGTGAGCAGTCTATACTCCAATTGAGAATTGAAATGAAAGCCATGATCTGAAGGTGTGTGTTGTATGATACATGGTTAGTGAGTGTGTATGTTACGTATAGCGAGAGGGAGAGAGAGAGAGAGAGAGTGAGAGAAATATTAGTAGACGTACGTTGCATGCGCTATGCATGCTGCTGTCCTATTGTACTCCGTATTGTGTTCGCTGCAAGATGGATGTTAATTGGACCTCGTAACTTCTCGATCGTTGATAATGCAGTGTCAGATTGATCTTTACTCATGAGGAATTACTATTGGATTTGGAATACCACTCAAAACTAAGGTAGACCTAGGCCTAATTATTAATTTTAATTCTTTTCTTGGATTATATTAGTACAATCACGTAGATCTACGTTGATTTTTTTCTTTTCTCTTTTCATGTTTTGTCCCTCCATGGCTCGATTTCAGGACTGCGGCTTGCAATGCCTGTGTCGTATCGGCGGTGTGTGCGACTGATTCAAGGGCTAGCCGCTAATAATGAATGTACTTTCGCGCGAAGTTTTGAACTTGTTGTCCGGGCAATGACATGCCTATCCCCTCGGGCCTGTCTAATTATGAACGTAATTTTGCGACATGAAACATAATTGTTTCATCATGGCTCTTACGTACGGATAGGCGTAGAAGGAAGAGAATACTTTAGAGCTGGATATCTCCTATTTTATGGAACTTCTGGAGTCGGCAGATGTGTGATTTGTCTTAGTGAAAGAAAATACTTGCTTTTAAACTTTGTTTTATTATAATTAGATTAGTAATTAAAAAGTTAGATTTGGGTATTGGCCTCCCTACTCCATTATTACATATCTATACAAAAATCTGCAGTGATAATTTTCATCACATCCATGTCAAAATCATGATATTTCTCTTCTGAAATTAAAATAAAAAATAGCTTACGATATCCAGATATGTTCTCCTTTGTCATCCACATCGGCAGCAGCGTCGCCACTCCCACTTCCCTTTGCGGGAGTGTGCCGATACTTTTCCAGCTCCTCTTTGGTGCATCGCTTTTCCAGCACTTCCAAAGGCTCAACTAGGAGTTCAATATTCCTGGCAAGGGTTTTGCTCTTTTCTTTGAAACTCTGTACGTCTCTAACAGCATCGTGTATCTGTTTAGATATCTTTATAACCTTCACAATACAGGAAAGGATGTCACCGGCCGACATGTTTCTGACGACCTTACCTATGCAGTAAACTGTCTCGCTAATATTATGTCCTACGTAGATCTACATATATATCACCTTCACATGCACAGTGCAGTGTAGAACGCACTAAACAAGAACCTTGCGCATGCGCCCAAAGTAACGCGCGTCATTTGGGGGAATCCCCAAATTTATCGGGGGGAGTATAAGCGAGTACATGTATCTGCATCTGCATCTGTCCGCGACATACAATCACCAGCATCTGGTTGTCATGTATATGAAAAGTTTCATTCCACTTCAAGCATTTTCGAGTAAACAAAGGATTTTAATTTACCACTCTCCTGTGCCATCAATTTATATAAAATCCAGCACAGAAATCTGTTTCATAAATATGTATACTTTAGTTTTGACTATTTAGATCTAGTTGGAATGGAGCTGAGATCAACAGTCTCTTTTATGTTCAAACCAATTTGACAATTCAAAGATTCAATTTAAATGCGAAATCATATTAAGTGTATATGCTGCTATGAAATAGTCTATTACTAGTATCTACTCCAATGTTTATCGTTTTATGAAATAAAATTGTCATGGGGGAAAAAATCTTCTATTAACATCACATTCAGATATTTAAATCCAATTAAATATTCATTGAAAATATTCAGATAATTTATCGTCTTGACTGATAATTGTTACATATCTGCAAATATTACAGATCCAAGTACATGCTCTAAAATAATTAATGCGTAATTGTCGGCGTACTGGATTTAGTCCCATTTGGAATGAAACTATAAAACAAGTTTAAGGTTTCTCTTAAAACGTATTTATTCAATGTTAAAAGTGTACACCCATGTGGATTTTGGATTTTCTAATTTGTATGACTTTTTCTTGTAATTCTTTCCTTTCTATTTAAAGCACATAGGGACATGCTATCCCGTAATGTGTTATGCGCTATAAAAGAACTGATTATTATTATTAGTATTATTTAATCACTTTTGGAATGGAAGGTACACTGGTAAACTGAATTTGTTGGCTTGCAAAAAAAAGGATTGTTAATGCAATATACACAATATAACGCATTTGATTCCAATGTGTCAGATCCACATATTCATTTTTTTTTTAATCAATGTTTGGTCAAAATGGATTTAGCGACTTTTAGAATCGACCTCTTCATATAGTGGTCAGCCCTCTGTCTTCCCCCAACTGACCGACACACTCGTGGTCCAAACTGTTGTGAAGCTATCGGATGGTGACATTAAAGGTGGGCTCCAAGATGAATATCATAACATTTTGTAGATATAAATATTCTTGACAAACCTGTACAAAACCCAATGACATACTTCAGAAAGGTTGAGAGTGTGTGAGAGAGAGAGAGAGAGAGAGAGAGATAGAGAGAGACAGTGACAGGGAGAGACAGAGAGAGAGAGAGAGAGAGAGTGACAGAGAGAAACAGGGACAGAGACAGAGACAGAGAGAGAGAGAGAGAGAAAGAGAAAGAGAGAGAGAGAGAGAGAGAATAAAAAAGGAGGGGGGGGGGGGGGTAGTACAAAACTTTAAAAGGAATGCAAAAGGAATGCACGCTCACAACATAAACATTTGAATCATGTTCGCCATCTTTCTTTATTAGAAAAATCATCTTAGAATTTCTTCTGAATAACAGCAATGCAAACTAACCGCAGAATAACCTACTATAACTATGACAAGATAGACATTTGAAGTAGAAAAATGTACATAATCCCTAATTAGTTGCATCTACAGAAAAGGAAAAGATGAATAAAATGACGATAAAAAGAACTTGCTACTAAATGAATATCACCTGACATAAAAACCATAGATTATTCATGATATAAATTTAATATCTAATTTACATATTTTCATTTGATTTATTTTTAGACATTTATAACAAGTTCATAAATTGATTTTTTTTCCTTTAAAAAAATATATCATTGCCAAAAGATTGCATGTGTATATGCACTTGCATACTTCTGTAGAAAATGTGAATAGAAAAATGTCAAGAAGAAAATATATGATGATATTGAGTCCTTAATTGACAAGTATCGTCTTCAATTGCTGTTTCATGTACATGTGCATAATTAACATAATTTGGTTAAGATATGAATTGCATATGTTAAACTTGTAATATAGGGAAATCAAACATTTATAGCAAGATGGTTAAGCAATATGAGAAAAATGAATGAACAGATATAACCCTGTGTACATAGAAAAGGGATAACATATAAACCTGTGTACATATATAGGGCATGCATGGAACCTAAGCCTTTTCTATGCAAATACGTATGCATGCTTTAAGTAGTTTACTCCACAACTGAGATAATTTACATTTCACTGAGAATGTATTTAAACTTTTAACAGAAATATGTGAACCTTATAGTTTGACTTCAATACAGCAACATCATCAAACCCCTTACATTGAGACCATGTTTTGGTGATTGGTACACTTCAAGCATACTGTACATCACACTTTAGTGTCTCATGACACACAAATATGAGTTTGCATAGGGCTTTTGTTTCATGCAGCTACTTTGTTCATCCCCACTTGCCATTTGTTTTACATTTTAAAACGGTGACAGTTTACCGGAGCATTTATGAACAAGTCTTTAGCGATCGTGTCCAGTGGGCATACACTATTGTGTGAGAATACACATAGTATGCCTATATATAGCTACTTCAGCCCACAGAGATTATAACCATGATTTACACTTCACAACGTCTACGTATAACACCTTGTAAGGTCATACGAATCAGTAAAACATTGAAATATTGGAAAAATCTACTATGTAATGGATAACCACAAATGTAAAATGCCCCAAATTCATTGACTTGTATACACTGTACACATAAAACTGTTTTACCCCTCATAAATAAACTTGATCATTTTCCAATTTCCCGTTGAAAAAAAAATCACAATTCATTTGATAAAAATTCTCAACATCTGAGGGAATACAAGTCATTTTAAGTACTCTATCAGATATATTGAATATGACAATAAATAACAACTAAATCCAATTACATCATGGACAGCCATATATCTAAAAATAATTTTGTATAAAGGATGGAATTATTGATTTATACAGCAGTAAAACACTGCAAAAAATTTACCATTACACAATAAATGGACAAGACTTTAACCAATTTGGACAAGCACCAAAATAGATTGCGGTTCATTTTTGCACATTTAAATGTATAAACACTTTCAGAATTGCAATGGATATACAAGAAATAAAATTGACATCTTAATACAACACTGTAAAAAGACTTTGAAAAAAATCTCTGTTATAAACTTACATCATTTTACATTGAGTTAAAGGAGGCCTGTAACTAAGATTTTAGTAGGGGGTACACACATTATATGAGGTGGACCCTTTTCAGGGCACAAAGCGCCGACCGTGGGAAAGGGTCAAGGAGAGGAGGGGGAGCACCAACAAAAAGGGTTACTTACAAAGGGAGGCATAAAACCCTCGCACCCCCCCCCCCTCAAGTTACCAGGGGGGGGGTGTTGCACAAAGATCCTAAGTTGGACTTAATTATGGAAAGCCATTAGCATCATTGGAAATATTTTGTAAAAGTTATTTCAAAAGCCATAAAATGTTGATTCAAATCATTCATATTTTCTAATATCAAGGAGATTTCATGTTCTTGATGTGGAATTTATAAAAAGTCTAAAAAAATGAATTTTCGTCTACAAATAGCTCTCTAAGTCCAACTTAGAGTTAAGTTTGACTTAGAATCTTTGTGAAACACCCCTGGTTAATGTGGAAGTTATTATGGAATGATCATCAATAGTGATATATCAGTTTATGACAGGTTCAGTGACCCATTCAAAATTCTATATCAAGTGTCTCTCCAAGTTTCTCTCCAAATTCCTCTGTCTTGAGCCATGGAATGATCATGAAATATAAATAACATGGAAATTTAATTCTTCACGGTAAATGCAAGTACTTGAAGGACAGGTAACACATAATTCTTGTACCATTTCATCATTACTATTGCTACAATTACCGTCTTTTTGATAGAATATTTTTTAAAGGTGATACCGACAAGTACTTCACAATTTAAGTTTAATCAATAAAATGTCAAGGCTAGATACAAGACTATTGCAAGGTAACAAATGTTAGTTGGTCTGGTGGCATGTTCACTTGGTCAACTCTCTGTCTTCGCCTATAAACTGGCTCAGATGACACGGTTCGAAACAGAGTCATGTCTTACAGATGGTGATGTTAAAGGTTGGTCCCTAGACGTAAAAAATCATATCTGATTGATAGATGTCTGTAAAAACCCAAAACACACACACACACACTCACACACACAAAATATACACATACGTAAATCAAGAAGAAAGTATAGTAATACCAAAAGCTAATGCACAAACTCTAAAAATGTCTTTTACTGAACTATCGGACGCTATCAAAGAGAAGTTATCAAACAATTAAACTAACCAACAACAAGGATGTGGGATTGACATGACCCCTTACAACCACCTCCAGTAATAATCATCATCATCAACAGCATTTATCTATACTACTATCTTACTACTATGATGATCATAATCATCTGTATTACCAACATCATCATTATCATCGTCATCATCATATTTATTACCAACATCATCATTATATAATAACTATATTATAATTATCATTATCATCATTATGACCTTCTTTAACATCATCATCCTCGTCAGGATCATCATCATCTTCATTATCTGTACCATTATCATTATTAAAAATATTAAACATCATCATCCTCATAATCATAATATCATTATCATTATCAGCTTTATCATCATCACTGTTAGTAAGACGAGAGACGAGCTGGTGCAAATGATGAACGGAGGGTATTCGAGAAGTAGAAGGCTGCATCTCTGTCATTTTATTGAAGTAGCGACATTTTACATCAATTGCAAGCGAGATCTGACCTAGCACATCTTATTGAGATGGGCAACAACAGCTGTGAATGATAAAGAAAATGCATCGTGAATTAGGGCAAGTCCATATATGTATATATTAGAGACATAGGGGAGAAGAGAAAGGGAATGTGAATAGACAATACTGCAGCTCCTTTCTAAACTTCCTCCTGAATCTGATGAATGACCTTCAATTAACTTGCATTTCACCCATTGAGTAAAATCAGTCCCCCTGCCTCCCCCCCCCCCCCCCCCATCAATATGCTAGTGCTCCCTCAATGTATTGACCCTTCCATGCTACACTATTGTATGTATGTAAAAAATAAATTAAGTAATAACCATCAGTATCTGCCAGTCATGACTACGGAAGGTAAACATTAAGATGGGCAAAATGTGATTGGAAATCAAAATTTTATTTTTCATTATCCTAACACTACATAACACTACAGTCTATAGGGTAAAATGAGTATTAAACCGGTCAATCAAAGATTTTTACTTTTTTTGAGGCACTTCATGATCATTTAGAAGCGCAATATTTTTAGGGCTTCAATATTACACCATATCACATACACTGATAATACGAAGGGCCATGCATCTCAGATTAAACATTGTTAAGCGATGCCTTTAAGAATTTTGCAGAATCTTACAAGTGTCTCAATAATCAGGCCCCAGCATACCTAGGTGATTTTCTCCATTTGCACACATCCATGTATAATACGCGATCAGCCAGTAGAAGGGCTTTTTCTGTCATTTCCCCCAAAACCTGGAACTTCTAACCTCCGTACTTAAGAATTGCCATACTCTCACAGTTTCAAGAAGTGTCTGAAAATTTGTCTTTTCTAATTTGATGTAAAATTCTTCTCTGTTGTTAATTAATGAAAGCTTTGTATGCTAAAGTTCTCATTTTTTCTTTTCTTGTAGGTATTTCTTATTTATGTGCTTATGATCTATTTTAAATGCACTTCATAAATGTAATATTATTATCTTAGCTCACCATCAGTGGCTGGCCTTTTACCAGGAGCCCTCTGCCGACAGAGAGAAATGAGATCTTTGAAAGCTTCTGGAGTGTCGCTAGGAGGATCTTCTGTTTTTCCATCCTTGATGAAGTTGTACTTTTTCATGTGGTCTAGGGGAGTTCCATCTATACGAAAAAGGGATTTAAAGATTATTTTCATGTAAATTTAAGTGCCTAATGTAAAACCAGTAAACATGTACGTGCATGAAAACTCGCACAACACTAAATTTTTGCAACTTGCACAAGTTTCTTGCCATTAAAACCGACATCACTTACAATTTGTAGAAGTTTCTTGATGCAAAAATTCTTGTTTCATGGTATTAAAACATTTCCTAAAATGACATCATGCTGTATTTTTGCTGATGCTTATTAAACCTGGATTAAGCAAAAGAAAGGAACCATCATTGAGTTATATGTTTCAATTAGTATGGATTCAAAGCTTCACTCATGCTTTGTTTAATTTCTAGTCAGCTAAGGAAAGTCCAACAGTGCAGCTTGTTTAATAAAGACTATGCTCGTAATACAATAATCCCTGGTAACGAAAGGAACACCAGATGACCAAATAGCTTGGGCTTGCCCATATGTGGAGGTGTTGTGGTCTAGTGGATGCGTCATCGGACTGTGCCGGGACCTCATGGTTCACAGTTCAAGTCCCACTGCAGCACTAATGTCCTTTGGCAAGATATTAGTCTTCACTTACCATTCTCCACCCAGGTGTAGTAAGAGTAAACCTGGTAGGAATGTATTTCTTGAATGCTTTTAGCACCTGTCCTGAGGGCAGCTGGGATAAGTAGGTGCCTTGAGCATCCTCAGGGATGGATATGTGAGCACTGTGAATGTACCTTATTTCATTGTTGTATGGGACATTAAATGACCAATACCTTGGACTTGCAAATATGCATGTCAATGTACCATGAATTACCTTGTTGTTCCATGGCTTGGAAGGGCTGCATCCTTGAAGCAATCTCATACAATATCACTCCAAATCTACAGGACGGAAACAGAAGGGATCACACATTATTGGTAACTTTGTATAAAGATGCTGGTTCGGTAGCTCGCAACCCTAATCATGGTCTGCTTTGGTTCGTTAACTTTTGAATACCCTGTCCGGGTTCTGGACCGGTCAAGTTAGTTGTTACAGAACAAAGTTAAACCAATCATCAAAATGTTGACACCTATTAATGTCTGTTATTTTTTCCTCATAGGAAGTTTGCAACAACTATTACCCAAATCAGCAAGGAGAAATGTAAACATGAACACAAATATATAAGAAAAATACAATTTCTGGGTGTTAAAACCTGTTCCCAACTCTTTTCTGCCAGACTTCTGTTACCAAGTTGACATGATTTGTGTTTTAGCTTTATAGTGGCTGGCTCAGCTCAAAACCTTTAGTCTGACAAGTTCTTTTGAGATCGGTTCTGGTTCTACTCTACAGTAGTAGAAAATAAATTCATGTTAGTTATAAGAACCAGACATATGAAGCACACTCCACTCATGTAAGTGTACTTGCCTCTGTTTTGTTTTTGTTTGTTTTTTGGTTTAATGCATTAGATATGAATATTTCAAATCAGAAAATTGTAAACATTTCATACAGAGATCATATTTCTAAATGATGAAGTAGTCAACAATATAGAGAAAGCTAATGGGATATACAACGACTTTTTGACAATAATGAAAGAAAAAAAATTGAAAATGAAATTGTATGGTCATGTTTGATACCAGGATGAATGGCACAGCAGGCCAATCTCACAAGGTACTTTACCAGGAGGGAGAAGTAAACAGGAGACAGCAGAGAAGAATATCAAAGAATGGCCCAGTCTGCCATTTAGCAATTCTCAAAGAATGGCAAATGACAGGACAAGATGGCAGGAGGTGGGCACAATCTTGTCAGTGGCGCCCTAGCTAAGACCCGGAGGTTATGGGACATGATGATGATATGTCCCTTTATTTCACTTTACTCACTTGTAGACTTCACTCTTGATACTGCGCTTGAAACTCATACTTGTTTCCTCAGGGCAGAGGTAGTTTATTTCATCTTGTTCGACGGACCCACGGCCCCCAGATAACATGGTTGATTTGCTCTTACTGATCTTCGATGCTGACTTCACGAAACCATTGTCAGAGATCTGCAGAAATATACAGAGAATATATCAATCTTCTTCATCAGTGCGATAAAAAAAACTATTCCTGAATTAGTTACTCTGAATGGACCAAACACATCACTCCATGTCATACCATTAGAGTATATGAACAGCATTTTCTGATGAGAAAACTATACATTCCCAAATACACCAAAAGTATGCATTTGACAAAAAACCAGAGGTGATCGAGGCATCTGATGATGATGGTGATGATGGAATGCTCCCCAGGGAGTGGAGATTGTGCACACAGTGTGTACGGGCAAGCACTGAATCCAATGACTGGGGTAATAGTATATTTGTAAAGCGCTTAGACACATTTGTATTAAGCGCTATATAAAAATTAAATATTATTATTATTATACTATAATACTAAAGGTATCATTTACAACAATCTTAATAATCATAATTGATAACAAATAATAATGACATTGTTATCAAACATTAATGTCAGGCCCGCAAGTCAATGGCAGCCACGACACTTTTTGCAGGCAGCCGTCAATACTTTTGTACAAACCTTAGCTCTGTAGCGTTCATCTACTAGGAATCTTGTGGAAGTGATTGCCCGGTGTAGCATCGTCTTTTTTTGGCAAAAATGGATTGTGTAGAGGCCTTGAGCGCAATCCCTGGCAAGCGTCACCCGTTGTTCCCATGGCAACGGATGATTCTCCTTGTCTTGAAGAACACTTCGGAGGGTACCATGAGACATGTACTCTACCACAAAGCACATACGACCTAGAATAGAGGAAAGAGTTCTAGACCTAGTAGTACAGAGATCATGCAGAAATTACCTCCCGTTAATTGCAACAGAAATATCTAGGCAACAGCTTACAAGGAAAATTGAAATATTTTCTGTTGCAATTAGTCAGAGGTTTACGCTTATTTTTCACGAAATGACTGTTCTTAACAGTCAGAATTATTGCATACCGTGTGAGTCAAAAAAAAGTTTACACCTAGAAAATTGCTAATTATTTTAAAAATCATCTATGAACAGTAAATTACTATACATCTTATGAAAGAGCATTTTATCCCAAATCATTTGGTTTTATTTTGTGTGGTACATGTGTATGTGTTCACGCTTAGATGAACAGGTGACATTGTTTGCGAGAGTGCAAAAATCGACTTGCGCCAAAGTGATGCCTTCAGTATGTATTATGTTGGGATTAATGGAGTGAGAGAATGAATTGAATGAATCAAATGAAATGCATTGCATAATGCTTTTTGCAGAAGCAAAGTCACACACGCACAAATTTTCGTTGATATTTGATATTTGATATGTGTGGCATGATTAATTTTGTTGGGGATATTATTTGGATCTGCAAAAATCAATTTAATACCAAATCCCAATTGTTTTATTTAAACATCAGATAAGCAACTTTGGCGCAATTCAATTTTTGCATCTCGCAAACAATGCCTCCTGTTCATTCAAGCGTGAACACATACCACACAAAAATGATACCAAATGATTTGGGATAAAACACTCTTTCATAAGATGTATAATAATGTACTGTTAATAGATGATTTTAAAAATAATTAACACTTTTCTAGGTGTAAACTTTTTTTTGAGTCACACTGCATATCTCAGCTGGGAATGGATTTACTCGTTGATGAAACTAGTCAGTGGAAGAGCAGAACAGGTATATACACTGCCTTGAGAGACTCTAGTAGAATCATTGTGGTCAAGCTTGGCTGTAATAGGTCTAGTTCACGAGGGTCACAGAAACACAAACGGCAAACAGACTCCACAGTGAATCAGGGTTATGTATTTGTTTGTTCTGTGTGATATCAGTGTGAACAGGGTATTAAGAACAGACTTTAATAGAATCTATGGGTTTGAGAGGACTGCAATAGGTATATTTCCTGAGGGTTGCAGAAAAATGAACAGAACCTTGGAGTTTGAAGAATTCAGAAATTTGGAAAAACAATATCATCTTTGAGATACTAAAAATTAGCAAATTACTTATAATACAACACATCAATCCAGGCCTCAATCAGAAAATTAGAGGTTATTGCCACTTGATTTGGGTCACCATATATCTCCTTTGCTGCTGTTGATGATATAAGACCAACTTAATATGAGAGTGGACTTTGCCTTCAATTATATGTAGTGAAATATGTATTTATTCTCCTCCTTACTTTCATAGTCCATGGTGTATCCGTAGAGCTGAACAATGAAAGCAGAGTATTGGAGATTCTTCCAAAGGTTCAGCTGCTCTTTCAGCTCTCTCGTGGAAGATAATTCCCTGTAAAATATAAAATTGTGAACTTAATACATGTATATAAAGGCTTTTAAGTTATGTATGAACAACACAGAAAGAAACTGAGTATCAGTTGGCTAAAAAAAGAGGAAATCTCTATATTCATTTAACATAATTTTAATTTCTAACCCAACTAGTATTTTTGACATATACCGCACTTCTCAATCATAATTTCACTTTTTGGTTGATACAACGTACATGAACTATGAAAGTGGGGAGGAGAATACTAACTACATATAATTGAAGGAAAAGTCAACTCTCATATTAAGTTGGTCTTATCATCAACAGCAGAAAATGAGGTATATGGTGCCCCAAATCAAGAGGCAAAAATAATCAAACATGGGATTAGCTTGTAAAAGTCATGGGATTCATTTCTGACCTAAAGGATTGTAATCATGATTGCAGCATGAGCCCCCCCCCCCCCCCCCCCCCCACTCCAGAACGGAGGGATACCATGCGTGTTACCAAAATGTCCGGTAAAGGGGCACCAAAGTTTGGCTCGTAGTACACAAAACTCCGGCCCGTATTGACTTTACACACCGGACTTGGGGGTGTTTTCAAAAGGAGGGAACTGATTCTAAACAAACTCTTGGACTTTAATAGCTCATGCTCCCGGCCCCCCCACTCATATGCATACCCTAAATAACACTGAGTGGGGGGGCCGGGAGCATGAGCTATTAAAGTCCAAGAGTTTGTTTAGAATCAGAGGCAAAGTTGTCTGATACCTTCAAGCGTCACCTAAACCATGATTTTGTTTGTTTGTTTGTTTGTTTTGCAAATGATAAGTTATGCTTACTTGTCTTCAAACGCTTTCCTGACCAGCAGCTTATCTTCAAACCTGTGCTTTGTCTTGATAATAGGACCATAAGTTCCTTGCTGCAATGTCTCCAGGTCAGTGAACTCTCTATAATCCATTCGTAATTCTAAAATTGGAATCATAAGGAGGAGAACATAAACAATTCCATACATACATCAGGGCTCCACACTACTGACGAGGAGTGCAATTTCGTTTGATCCATTGGTACCATTGCACGGCAACGTCACTTACCTCACCATATACTTTGTACAGCGTTAGTGACGTCAGAGTGCAATGGTGCGACAGGATCAAACGGAATTGCACGGCTGGAGAATGATGCCGTTCAATAGTACTGTTAGCGCTTGTCATGTGACCAAAAATTGACCAATGAGGTTGCAAGAATCTTAGTAGGCGTTGTATAAAACGTCATTCCAAAGGACCTAGACCGCGAGCCATGTAATTCACACTTTGATGACACATCCACTAGACAATGACCTTTAGCCTTTAAAAACAGTGACTAGCTCTAGCTTACAACTAAAACTCCCAATCATACTTACCACTGGCATACTTTTCCTCCGTAGATCTCAGTTGTTCTTTGAATTGTATTTCTTGGTGAAGGTGCTCAAACTCCTTTTTTCCTGTTTCATCTGAAAAAAAGATTCATGAAATCAAGTAGCATTATTTGTGATTAATTAAGTAGTTTGGTCACACCATCTAAAATCAAAAGCAGTATACAAATCATGCATGTATGAAAGTTATTAATAGAGTTAAAATGGTTAGGGTTCCCCTAAAAGTGAAGGCTCGACTAATATTAACCCGCTAACTACAGAATCATGATTCTCAATTCTGTGTTACAATGGCGGATGTTGTCCGGATAGAGATTTAGCAGACAACAAATACATGTATTAATTCAGTATCATTCAGGCTTTGCCTTTAAAGGCAACATAGAGTCTTTGCCTTTAAAGGCAACATACATAATAATAATAATAATAATATTGGATTCTTATATAGCGCACGTATCGACCTTGCAAGGTCCTCAAGGCGCTCCAACATTACCCGGCTATGCTAGGCTGCCGATTTCGACGCTCATACACCTACAATGTAAAAATCTTCCTCTATTTTGCAGCCAGTTGTTGCCATCAGAGCTATAAGTATAATGTTTCTGATACCTACATGTAATGAACATGTGCATTGCAAAAATCTCTCTATTTTTTATTTTTTTGCTTGCCAGGGAATTTTTAATGAAAAGGCATCAAAAGAAAATTGATGCCAGTTTTTGTTATTTTTTTTTCCATCGTAGCATTTTCAGACTTATTCCACTTGCTGGAGAAGGGACCCCCATTAACCTAATGTATTATTACATGTGTTTTCCTTGTGTTTTCCTAAAAGGAAGAAGAAGAACAATGTACTTACATATCAGATTAAGACTCTCCTTGATATCTTGAATGTCCTGACTTTGATTGTCTCCATCTTGCTTCAGTTTCTCCAAGTCCTCTTTTATACTCTCCAAGTCCAGCTCAAGATCTTCTTTGTTCTGCTTCCCCATTGTATCCTTATCAAAAGCGTCTCTGAGCTGTTTCTTCATTTCCTCAGACACAATCTTTGGGAATGCAACCTATAGACAGACAGAAAGACATATTACAAAATGGCAAAAATAACAAATAAAAACTGAAGATATCTTATTTTAAAAAACAAAATAAATCGATTTTTTTTTTTTTTTGTACATTGAATAGTGACATATAATTCTACAATGCATTGCCATTTTATAGACTCTACTGCCCATTATTTTCAAATAATTTGTCTTGTTTCATTGACAGCACAACATGAAACTGTGCGCATGGGCGGATCTAGGGGGTTTCGGCAGTTTACCCCCCCCCCCCCTTGGGCGGCCAAGTGAAGAAAAAAAAAGGGGGGAAATAAAAATGATTAAAAGAGTAAAAGAGTAAAACGGCGCGATTTTTGAAAAATCTTGGATCCGCCACTGGGTGAAACCCCCCCCCCCCCCCCCCCCCGGCAAAAAAGCTAGATCTGACCCTGGACTGCGTTCAGCATACCCGACCAATATTAAACAGTTATCATGGAGCTAATATAATGATGGCTACAAAAAGGTAATTTCTTACTTTTTTCAATGCCATTGTGTCGTTTTGTGCATATGTGTGGCAAACTAGCAACCATGCTGATAGGCAAAGAAAGTTTAAGAAACTAAGAAAGCAACCAAAGTGTTAAAAAGACCTACCTGAAGACAAAAACCAAGGCTTCTTTGCAAGGTGGTTAGCTGGTCATTGTAATTATCAAAATTAGCTTGGATTTTCTTCTTGTGCATAAACTTGTCCACCCATTTCGTATCTCCAAGCTTTATGAGAAAAGATTCAACGCTCTCCATGCAATCTTTCAACTTTAGCAGAGGTCTGTGATGGAATAAAAAGATTTTGAGGAAATTTATTGGTGGGAGGAAATGAGTAAAGCAAGAGATGTTAACGTAGAGCACTTTGTTAAATCATATCCTTCTTCTGGATGTGGACAAAAATCGTCTTCTTTTTCTCTTCTTCTTCTTCTCCTTGATTCCTTCTCTTCATCTTTCTATTCATGCCTCACCATAATCTAATTGGTACAACTCATGACACAAGTTCTTCCTAGGCTTCAAGTGTTTTTTTTTTTTTTTGCTTGGGGGGGGGGGGGAACAATTTAAAGTTAATAGAGGTCTATTTGATTTTGACCAATGTAAATTTCAAATTTTAGAAGACTTGGCTACCAAACTAAAAACTCCGCCCAAAACAGAAAAAAAGACTAATACAGTAATGGCAAAAATGCTATAATTAAAATGACAGTAATGACGGAAGTTAGAAATTTGTGGAAGTCTTTATTTTATGATGTTTAAGTTTAAGGCAAATTTATATTCTGCTTTCAATTAAGTGTTAAGGATCGAGGTTAGATCTGATGTTTTTTCAATTGGAAAATTCCTTTTCCATAGTACGATGTGACCTGCATAGCTGAGTCAGGTGTTTAGTTCCGTCATACGCTAGATTGCGTAATGACATTAGGCCAAGTGGCAGTGACATTCCTTTTTTATTGTATGCATGAATTAGTCCGTATGTTAACGTACGTACGTACGTACGCGGCATGGGCGAGTAGTTCTATCTTGGGTGTGGTTAGCTCAGACACCAATTGAGCATCCACATGCACGGACGTGTTCCAGGTCGGGCAAGACTCTGGTTTTGGAGATCCTTCGGGTATGTGAATTTATACTTGTAAATGCATTTTAATCTTAATTGAGACATTAAGAAGTTACTGAGGATTCGGAACAGAGTTTGTATAGTATTTTGCATTCTGTTATTTGGAGTGTATGGATGACTTTTTGCCACAATTCTTATGTTGTGTGTAAACGTTTTTGAAACGTCTGTCGATGTAACAAGTTCAAAGCTATCAGTGAAATTGCAAATGATATTTGTTGAGATTGAGAATAGACAGCGAAATCACTGTTGTATTTGCTTTGTTAATTATTTCATGTTTAATAATAACAAGTGCAGAAACTTGCTTGTTTTTAGTAGTTGAAAAGAATTATCAACTCAGTTAGTTTTGGCTAAGCTCTTGGTAGTTGTGAACGTAGAGGGCAGCATTTTGTATACAAAGATGGCAGCGCCCATGAATCGTAGATACCGACTTATGGTATGAGAGTGTGTTTTTGTAATATAATCATAGATATTGAATCTTGATAGAGTTTTTCCGTAGATAACATGTTACATTGTATACATTTAATACTTAGTGTATTTTCAATGTAGGTTTCTATGGTTACGGGTGTATTGACTTTTCATTTACAGCTGGGAGATATGGGACTACAGCTGGTCCAGGCCTACATGTAGGTGATGACTGCATTTCTGCTCGTAGCAGTGATATGACGGGTAGTGAGTGACTGTGGAGTTTGCAGTCTGGTTGTTGCAGCTTGTTGCTTGACATTTGTTTGACCTTGGGTAGGCAACTTTTGATGTTTATCATGCAATGCTTAATCAGTGAGCTATTTGATCAATGTTTTACCATGTTTTGTAAATGTTTTCAAATAATATTATGCAGGATGATTTATCAAGGAAATGAATTGATTCTTTATCGAGGGTTTGATAAGATAATTCACTTCATGGAGTTAAGTGTAATTTTATTGTCTTATATCTGGTTGATGATTACGATGCTTTGATGATTAAGATGTTTTGATGATTAAGATGCTTTGAATATTTAGATAAATATTATTTGATTATGAGGAATCTCTAACTCTCTATGGGTCCACCCACTTCTCTCAAGCCATCGGCTTTATCGGATGTAAATGATCCAGCACAATTCTCAATGTATATATATTATATGTGATTTTTTATGAAATAATAAATTGAATTGAATTGAATTGAATTGAATTGAATTGAATTGAATTGAAACTAAAGTACGAGATACACATATATTGTTTGTAACAATATATGATTATTCGATGACTATAGAAGTCTGTTTGGTTTTTATACAATACATGCATATTGAATATGTATGTGAACGATGACATTGAACTATTTGAATCTGTAATGTGGTACAAGTGATTTATCACTGGCTTTTTCTGTATCTTTACAGGGTTTTTTGTTTACGACACAGAATAAACTTCAATGCCCTTATATCTGCTGTCCTGTCTCATCATTGATACTACCGGTCCCTAGCAAGGTCCAACCCCCACCCACGACAGTAATGACAGTTATAATATATAAACTGCATTTAATGTAGGCCTAATGGTATACAAATAATGCACTGCAGTGAGGGCATTAGTAAGAATTACCCACACAAGGTACCGAGTGTGGGTAATTTTACTAATGCCCGAACAAAATGCTGTGTATTATTTGTTTTATAAAATTATAACATGGATCCTCATTCACCCTCATTTCTTCAGTCGAAAGCATTTTAAACGTAGGCGTTTTCAATTCCGCGGCAGCCATTTTCGCGAATAAAAGTGAAACGATGAAATCTCAATGGTTACGATCGCAAAACATGATCACCAATGACCGGTAATTACCATAGGATAATGACCGGTATATAGGTAGTTATCCAAATTTTGCATTAGGCAAAACAAATGCCTGGTCACGTGTACGCTTTCAACCAATCATTTGATTAAGATCCACGTCATAATTTTATAATACTACATGATGTACAAACTACATGTATGATGTAGCGCTGTACGCATGTAGACTTAATTCAGGGGCATATAAACATAAAATAGACAAGTCAAAGCTCATGCTTCTGCCTAGACCAAATTTTCTGTCTCTTTCGTTTGTTAAGCTTCTAATTTGGGTAGGGTCGGCTCTCTCTTTAGAGAGAACCGAATCTACCCAAAAAGAGGCTTAACGAACAAAACTCGAAAGAGACGGAAAATTCGCTCTACCTTCTGCCTTTATTTAAGGATGTGACATATTGTCCTTTTGTGGTAAATACAAACCACAAAGTTAATTGTCTAAATGTCTACAAAATTTAGTCAAAAAGCATACCTGATATACATCATCGGACCTTCCTGGTCCTGGTAGTCATAGCCATCGCCATCGGGGCCGGAACCGGCGCGCTCCCGCTCCAGATCTGGAAGAACAACATGCTTGGCGTCTACTTCCTTCTGTAGCGCTCTCACGGGCAGTAGGATAAATTCAACTCTGTTCGCAATGGTTTTACTCTGCGATTTGAAACTTTTTACCTCCTTCACAGCCCCATAGATCCTTACAGCAATATTGGCAAGCGACCCAATGCCAGAAAAAATATCAAATACGGACATTTTGCTTTCTGTTTTAGTTTTTGATTCAAACGAAATAGACTCCTCTAGCTCGAGCTCTCTCTCTCTCACGCGCTATACACACGTACGGTACGTTATGTGCATGAAAACGGTATGGCTACTAATGTCCTTGATGATTCACGTTACGTGCGGCGGGGAAATCCCCGAAATTTCCAATCGTTGTCTACGTTTTCAGACTAATTTTTATTTCTGTACATTGACTATCACTCCGAAAATGAGGTTTGGGCAATGGTGATGAAGAGATAATATAACATATAAATATATGAAAGATTCATTGTATTTATAGACTCTAAATCATTTTATTAAATGTCTGTCAACCAGCCTGCCAGGTCTAATAGAGACTGAGAAGAAGACCATCAATTTCTTTTCAAAAGAGAGGATTTATGAATTTTCATCAAAACAACTTCGATATCCGGCCTTAATTACCATGGAGATATAAGAGAGATATCTCCATGCCTTTACAATTCACATTTCTCTCCTACGTATTTTTTTCTTCTTTTTTATGTATCCGGTTTAAAGAATTCTCTTTCCTTTTCGTCTGGTTTCGTTTGTCTCTATTTTCGGTCATTGTTTGGAGCGGTTCTAGCTAGCTGCGTACATGCGTTCATTTTCTACATGTGCCTTGCAATTTTATTTTTTTAGAGGGGGGTAGCGGAGGGAGTGGGGGAGCCTGAAGATTTGTTTTTTGGGGGGGCAAGTGGGGGGAAATTCCCTCTAGAATAGCTGATTGTTGTTGTTATTATTTTTATTATTTCCATTCATCGAATTCTGAATGTTGCACAAATATTGGTTTCCACAATTATCTCATTTGACAAAAAGTGCAACAACATAATGAAAATGAATACAATATAACAATACCGGTACACACTTTTCAGAATATTGTCCTTGAGTTGAACTTAAGAGATATAGTGGCAGAGCATATGGAAAAGCAAGGCGTATTGTGGATAGGCTCCTTAAACGACATATTTAACTATGAGTTAGGTTTATAAAATACAAATACACGCTAATACAGGAAAAGGGAGATTACAGGGATACATGAACTCACAATTAACTAGAAAAGACAATGGAAAGGGAAGGGAAGGGAATATTATCTGCAGCTTATTGAAACAAAAGAACAATGTAGTTTGTTCTCGATATGAGTATAATATGTACATAGTTGGCATGGCCATACCGTTATTTACTCATTGTAATCAACAAAAGTATACAGCTTGGAGACAAAAATAGTCAGGAATCAGGAATGACAATATGTATTCAAATAATACCCATTTCAATTTTTTTAATACATGAATACTTACAGACCTTTAAATCACATAATCGAGAGAATTCTAGAACTTGAGACATGTATAATGTATATTAAGGTATTTTGAGCAAAGCGTGTTCTCGTTCTAGGAAGGTGAAGGAGAAAGAAAGAGAGAGAGAGAGAGAGAGCGAGAGAGAGAGAGAGAGAGAGAGAGAGAAGTAGGAAAGAGAGAGAGAGTGAGGAGTAGGAAAGAGAGAGAAAGAGAGAGAGAGACAAAAGAGAGAGAGAGAGAAGAGGGGGAAGGGGGAGACGTAGGGATCATGGGGTCCAATGGACAATTTATAAATAAAGCAAACTTATTCTAAATTGTGAGCCGCCCTCTCTGGCAATATACAGTATTGCGATTGCACCAAATTGATGGTGCAATATTTGAGAGTGTGTGATAAATAGTAAAACTATTATGTTTTCTGTCGGGGTGAGCCGTGGTGTAGTGGATATCGTTTGAGACTGAAGCAACCGGACTTAAACCCAATACCATGAAAATGGTGGGTTTTCCACTGCACTGAATTCGATACTTATCCTTTTTGCTTTTTTAAATTTTGTTTTAATTTGAAAAGTATCAATCATACATAATGATGATGATGTTTCAGAATGAACTAGATAAGAGCACTTTTAATCGTCTATTATGATATTTATTTATTTGTTTTAGAGAAATTGGGAGAACGATTCGATCATTACACGAAGTTATAATTCCAGTTAATCAAAGAAGTTTTGTTCTCCCCCCCCCCCCCTCTCTCTCTCTCTATTTAGGCAATAGTTTCATTCAATCACCTTTTTAAACAACACTATGATACTGTATTTTTGTTTCGATGTCAGCACCAATGAAGCTTTTGACCTTGCTAGCTGTCTCCACAATCATTATTGTTGCTATTGTATTCTATTGTAGTTATTTTGTATACTGTGTTTTGTACTTGAGATGTTTTGAGGACGAATGAAATGAGGATCAATTTCAAACTCTGCGTAGGCCTACAAGTTTTATATCAATTTTGGGAAAGGAGATTTATTCAAGATTTTGATTAAGAAAGGGTGAGATAAAATAAAGTATAACACAGAGGGAAATATAGAGTGAGTGATAGAGAGACATGGAGAGAAAGACAGAGACAGAGGGAGAAAGAGAGAGAAAGGGAGAGGAAGAGAGGGAGACAGGGAGAGAGAGGGGGAGGGAGAGATTGGGAGAGAGAGAGAGAGAGAGAGAGAGGGGGGGAGAGGCGAGGGAGAGATAGGGAGAGAGAGAGGGGAGAGGGGAGGAGAGATAGATAGAGAGATAATTATTCAATAAAATGTATAAAAAAAGGCATAGATAGAATGAAGAAAAATAAAGAGAGATAGAGAAAGAGAGAGAGAGAGAGAGAGAGAGAGGGGGAGAGAGAGAAAGAGAGAAGAGGGGGAGAGGGAGACGTAGGGATCATGGTTAATCTCACATCTCTCCGCATTCCAATGGACAATTTATAAATGAAGCAAACTTATTCTAAATTGTGAGCCGCCCTCGTAGCTCTCTGGCAATATACGGCCAGGGGCGTACGCAGGGGGGGGGGGGGGTTCAAACCCTCCCCTTTGGTATTTTTATGTATGTAAACCCCCTAAAAAAACCTAAAACCCCCCCCCCTTTGTTTTTGTTTGTTTGTTTGTTTGTTTTTTATTATAAAAAAAAAAAAAAAAAAAAAAAAATTATACCCACGGCTAACCTAAATAAGGTGACCTTACCCCCCCCCCCCCCAACGATGAAAAATGTCAAATTTTGAAATTTCGAGACCAAAAAAAAAAAAAAGTGTCCGCTTACCCCCCCCCCCCCCCCACTGAAAAAAAAAAGTGTTCGCTTACACCCCCCCCCCCCCCCCCCACTGGGCGACTTTTCGGCCGGCGCGATTTTCAAATTTTCGGGAGCAAAATATTTAACCCCCCCCCCCCCTTGAAAAAATCCTGCGTACGCCCCTGTATACGGCATTATGATTGCACCATGCATAATGATGGTACAATATTTGAGAGTGTGTGATAAATAGTAAAACTATCATATTTTCTGTCGGGGTGAGCCGTGGTGTAGTGGATATCGTTTGAGACTGAAGCAACCGGACTTAAACCCAATACCATGTAAATGGTGGGTTTTCTACTGCACTGAATTCGATACTCATCCTTTTTGCTTATTTTTATTTCTATATTTGTTACTACTTTAATTTAATTTGAAATTTGTCTAGTTTGTTTTGGGGTTTTTAAAATAATATTTTTAATTGAATTATGACATGACAATCTATATTATGAACGATGGCACATGTTTGATGAAGTAAAACAAAATGTGTTCCATTTTCGCTTTATATTTATATAGCCTATATACCTGCAAGCATTTAAACTGTATGGTGAACGTGATTAAGTGACCAAGTGTAATTATGAAAATAAATATGAAGTGAGAAAAACTTTGCGAAAGGTAGTCTTTTATTAAACAGATAGAGCTTGACGATGGAAGTGAGGGGGCAAGCAAGAGAAGAGAATGCAGTTGAAAAGAAACAATTAAGCAAAGGAGAGAGGAGGAGGAGGAGGAGGAGGAGGAGGAGGAGGAGGAGGAGGAGGAGGAGAGAGAGAGAGAGAGAGAGAGATGCCGGGAGATCCATGAGTATATAGGCTCAGGGGCGGATCTAGGGGAGGGGTTCGGCGGTTCAACCCCCCCCCCCTTGGGCGGCCAAGTAAAGAAAAAAAAGGGGGGAAGAAAAAAAGAAGGAAAAAAAGAGTAAAACACTGGATCACCCCCCCCCCCCCCATTGGCAAAAAGCTGCCCCTGAGGCTTCATCAGAAGCAGCAACACTACAACAGCAATATAGGAGCAACAACTACGGTGAAAACAACGGTTACAAACACAAGAACAATAACAAGAACAATATGTATAACGACAAAAACAAGTACAGCAACAACAACAGCAATTCCAAAAAACACTGACATGAACAACAAGAATTAGATGCATGCAGCCACAACAAACACATCAACCACAACCACGCGTACACAATCACCACCACCAATAAAATTCATATACCCCTATTTGTTGTATTACTAGAGAATATTCAGGTCTGTGCCACTGACCCTCTCCCTGGTCAGGGATTTCTAGAATTCCATTTCCGTTACCAAGAATCTACGTTATGGTAAATTGGGGGAATTCCCGCATTTTTCACTCGGACATAATATGCGGACGGTACATAATTTCTAGGAACACACAGCAATGCATGTGAGAGTGAACTCTCGAGCTCTCTGGACTGGAGAGTAATACGTTTCATCCATCCTTTTTGGCTCTGAGCCCATTTTAGTATGTATCATTTGGTGATATTTGATACCAATCTTTTTCCAATCTTGTCCGTAAGGCGTAACTGGTAGCCTATTGGTATAGTACGCAGTTCACTACTCTTACGCTCAATGCAGCGCTCACGGCTGACATCGAGTGGCTGCCCGGACCCGCGGCCGCGGCCGCCAGTCCTAGCTTTATAGTACTTTGTTGGCAGGTTCAATCCGAGGCGAGGGTAAGAGCATAGAACTCATTCATTGTTCAATTGTAAAACAACCAATATCAAATTCAATAACAAACTAATCTACTCTTAGATTGTTAGATCTCGGCTACTATCGTCAGGAAAATTAAGATTATACCAGAACTTCCAGAATAGGAAACAAAGTTTGTTGTCTAGAGACTTTAGAGTATAAAGCAATCAATATCTTTAGCAGTTAAGTTTATACATGTCATACCATGAGTTGTGCACTTCCTTCGATTATTAAGGTCAAGGCCTAGCTATGACTGAAATATAGGTGAGGTTATGCTTGATCTGTGTTTTTCTATTAGGACTTTCCCTCCTTTCTATGGACTGAGCTGTTGGGTATATATAACATAGAATAATTTTTCAAGTTGTGAATTCTTAGATTGAGTAAATAATTCACAAACAAAGTCATGAATTTTTATATTTCATATATACCCTAGATCCCCTAATTTTTCTTTTAACAACTCCAACTTTTCTTTCATCGTTTATATCCTTGAAGCGTTAACCCAAGGCTGATCTATTTGTGGTGGAGAATATGTCGCGAGTCGTTGGAACACGAGTGATCCGGGGACCAGATTGGAGATGGGGTGATCAAGACGGAGGAGAGAACCATGTTGGCACCATCACAGACATCATCCCAAACGACCCTGACAATGATAACGGTGATGAGGCACCAAGGGCGGTCAAGATCATGTGGGACGTTGGCAAGAAAGCCAACTACCGGGTTGGGTTCGAGCAGATGTATGACCTCCGGATGTATGATAATTCACCCATGGGTAAGGAAGGCTTTGGGCAGGATTAAGGATAAGTCTTCCTATTCAACTTTTGAAAAATACTGCTAAAAATATTAGAGACGATATGGGAAGAAAAAGTGACAGCCGTAGAGAGAGTGATGTAAATTTGTTGTGATAGTAGGGTACTCTTCTAGTTATCTGTCAAAATTAAAGAGAAAAAGAGAGGGATCAAGAAAGGAGAAGAAAGGAAGATGATGGGATCTCTTTCTGCATCTGTCTTGACGACACCATGTACCCGAAAAAGACACTGTTCAAAGCTTTTTCTGGAGGCGGGTGTGTCATGTTGGGAGTGACCAACCCCCCCCCCCCCCTCCCCCTCCCTGGGGCTTAACCATGCTACACCACTCATACTGGCAATTTCTTATCACTTTCTTTTGTAGGTGTACTCCACAAGTTTGATCGTTGCATTGGATGTGCTTCGGATGATATTGCAACCTCTGCACCGAGTGCTACATGTCTGGCTCTCACGATACAGAGCATGAGTTTCTACGCATAGATGGACCTCAAGATCCTGGGTAGGAGGTTGCTTTTTGTTACTATAGTTCCATGCAGTATTGTACAATATATTTGGAAAGTGGTTTTCAAAAGGAATCACCTATTGATTGATTACTTAGAATAATTAGAACAAATTTATAGTGAGTTCCTACTCCTTTTTAATCTCATTTAGGTATTGTGGCTAAAAAAGCTGATGTTTCATACTCAAAGTTTGCCTGTTCCATCAAGTTTCTAGCACTATAATATTATATAATCCACCACCTGTTTCACAATTAAATTGCAGTTATATTTGCTGAAGTTGGATTATTGTTATTATTATTAGTTGGCGTCACCTGTGCCTGCATGAGAGGTGCAAAGCAAATTGAATGACTGTAACCCTTGGGTCTTTCCCCCTACTCTTAAACGTAGAGTGTAGTGGTTTCTTAACATGCAAAGGTGGTGACTCGCCTAGCTCCATTTAACATCTTATGCGAGGGACAGAATGTGTTTTCCACTGTAACATAGCCTGCGTCCAGGCAACGGCAACACGTTAACACAAAATGCAGGCTTTAGTCATCCTTTGTTAGATTTGCACCCACAATCTTTAGTTCGACAGGCAGACACTTTGCTGACTGAGCCGTCACACCTCCTCAATTTGAAAGAAATTACTACGAACCCATAAACAAAGCTATATGGCAGCTCTAAAGATAAGATACCTATGATGCAGGGGTAATTGTTTTTACCCAGCATTATGTTATTGTTTTTCAAACTTTTGTTTTCCATTGATAAGTTCCTTGTCATCTTAATCCTCTGTTTGATACGTACCCTAGGGTTGTGGTCAAAGCAAGACAAGAGAGCAAGTGTGTGACCTCTCATGGTATATTTGTTGGTGCCAAAGTCTGTAGGAGACCAGAGGGGACTTCAGGCAATCAAGACGGTATGTAATATAGCTCTCTATGTTGTCTACAGGCTTGAAATATATACTAGTAGTGGGAAGTTACATGAGGAAATGCATTGTAGTGTGCACTTTGAATTGATATCATTCTCCTTCAGTATTCTCCTGCTAGTAGTCTTCAACTGGCTATGCGGCCTATCACAAAGATTGCAAGTGGTGTGTGAGGTAGATAAATGAGGTTTAATGGGATGAGGTCATTGGTTGCATGCCTCAGGAGTGATCCCTTCTCAACAAAGTAATGTTGAAATGTCGTATATAGGCCCATCGTATAATAGGCTTAATTTCTAAATACAAATCCATTTTTTTCACGGGGTTAATCATAAACCATTAACGTTCATCAGGTAGGCGAAAGAGTGTAGGCACAGTGACTGATGTCTGCGATTGGTCAGAATGCTTCAAGAAGGGTGCTGCCATCGTCCAATGGAAGGAAGGTGGTTCGGTCAAATATCGTGTGGGACATGATGGGAAGGTTGAGCTCAAAGCTGTTAAGACTGCGGCTGGACTGGACTACTATGAAGATCATCTTCCACTAATAGGTACACACTTTCTTACTTCCCTTTTGATCTCATTTAAAAAAGAATTATCAAAATATTCATTCATTATATCATCTAATGGAATAAATGTGTAATATCGATGGGATTGATCAGAAAATACAAAAATAAGTTAGATTTGGCTGGTATACTGCATTGCCAGTATGAGACATTTTTTTACAAGACAGCTGGTACCACCCATCCTGTTTTTAAATAATGATAATGATTGTAATGATGATGATGGCAGTGAAGATATGATGATGATGATGATGATAATGATGATATCGTTGGGGATGAAGATGATGGTGTTGATCATTATATTTATGACGATTATGATGATGATTGAAATGATAAGAATGATGATGATGATGATGATGATGATGATGATATGATGATGATAATACAGATTTTGATGATATTTACAATGCTATTGATGAAGATGATGATGACATTGGTATTGATAGTGATGATGGTGATGATCATGAAAGTGATGATGATGATGATAATGATGATGATGATATTGCTATTGATGATGATGATGATCATGATGATGATAGTGATGATCTTAATGATGTCTCTCCTGATCTTCTTTGATTCCAAGGAGAAACAGAGTCATGGAAGAAGGGAGGAAAGGTGATGATTGCCATGGATACAGAGATGCTCAACATTTTTCAAGAGGAAACGGGAGAGAATTGGGATAACAGCCTTATAGAGGTAAAGTTTCTAATCAATCATTTCATATTTACGCTGTATAAACAACTACCACAATATTACTGACATGGAACAGAGTTTATTACTCAGTATTTTAACATTGTCCTCTTCACCAGTTTTGCCTGGCTTCTAAACACAATCCATTTTGTCATCTGAAATGCAATGCACAGGGAACAGAAAACTGAAGTGATAGTCTTGAGAACTACTTTCATATTTATTTTGTGAATATATTATGTTCTGTCAATGTTCAAGGTTGATGTTCAGCCAAATAAAGATGACAAATAAAGCCGTATTCGTAACTTTAAAACTACATGGTGGTAGCATGGACTTTATTCGATGAAGGCATCGATGGAAACTGCGCGCGGTACATTGGGCAATGCGTATACATAAAATGACAAGTCAAGACATGAATAGTCTTAATTTCAGACGTCATACATAACATTCCTCCCCCTTTTAGTGAATTACATGGGTACATCAAAATGAAATACATGTATCAAACTGGCATGCAGACTAGGGCAGAACTATATAACAATATGGTCTTATTTTCTCAAAAAATGTTTGTATAGAGATGTGACACTGGCAAGATAGGAATGTACTCACACAACTTGATTCTATTAAAAAAATCCTATTCCATGTATAACATAAACTAGCAACATTGCTTGTATGCATGTAAATACAACAACACAAAATGTTCACTGTTATAACAACCTATTTTTACTGATCTAAGTTTTACTTGAAGGTTGTTTGACACCCAAGGAACAACACTTTTCCTCCGTGAAAATAGTCAACATATGCATTATTTGATGCATTACTCTATGCAGTACTTTATGCATTACTTTATGCATGAAAACTTTACATGGCAAGAAAATAAAACAAACTCCTTGTACTTTGATACAAAACTGATTGGATCCAAACTTTATCAACTAACTTATCTCCTGGCATAATAAAGAACAGACCAAATTAAGTGACATTTTCTCCATGAAAATACATGTAGTATTTTTGATAAAATGTGGAACAATTTACACTGTTACTTTTAAAACATCAACACTTGTGATGAATGCACCAAATTAGCTTTCATCGCTAAAGAAAAATGATTTTTCCTTTTTGATCATTGCCTTAATTATGTAACACATAAACAATACCTGTTGCACTTTTGCAGACTTATGCAATACAAGATTAAAAATGTTTAACCCCATAACAAATAGAGTTTGATCTACAATAGTTTCACTTGGCATAAATATAATTATCTTGCAAAATAGTTCTTTACTGCTTTGCATTGGCTTTTAGTATGTCCAATTTCCTGGCATTGATAGCATTGCTCTTTCTGAAACGGACAGGATTGATGAACATGTCTTGTCGATCCACAACGCCAACACCTTAACTTCTGGTCAGTCCACTGACCTGTGGGCTTTTCCTTCTCAGTAAGCTTGGAATTCCACTTGCTTGAAGACCTTTCTTTCATCTGCGTGGTTCTTAACTGGTGAACCTCTTTGTCTTCACTACCATTGTCACTGGAGTGCAATTGTTCAACATCTCTATTAGCTATCTCCATGGCCATGGCTACTTTCAACGCTTTATCAAATGTAAGCTCTGATTCACTAAGAAGCTTTCTTTGTGTAGCTTTGTCCTTACAACCAACTACAAGGCGATCTCGAAGCATGCTATTCAATTCTTTAAACTTGCATCCTTCACTCAACTGGCGTAAACGAGCAACAAATTGCGGGATTGTTTCACGTGATTCTTGAACACAAGTATAAAACTTATACCTTTGGACTATTTCAGTTGGTTGGGGGGCAAAATGTTCAGACAGGGTATCCTTACATACTTGGTAAGTTTTATCAATTGGTTTGTTGGGCTGCAACAATGCACGTAATGTGGCATAGGATTTACTTCCTAATCCTGATAAGAATATACCCTTCTTCTTTGCATCTGCTGTAATATCATTAGCTATAAACCATGACTCAAGAACCTCAATCCAATCTTCAAATTTATACCCTGAGTCCAACTGAGGGACATTACCAAACATTTGTGCTGCCATGTTTATGTAAGGCGCATTAAACTTGTAATGAACAACTTTATACCATAACAAATACTTGCATAAATATTTGACTTGAAATACCAATACCAAACAACAACAACATTTGGGCTCTTTCCACTTCCACACATGTATCTAACACATACACATTTCTTTGACAAGCAATTTACAACTGAAGAACAAAATTCTTGACTTAGACCTGGACTAGACTGCAAAGACTAGACGTAATTATTGTCTGATTGTTAATAGGTTCTACTGTTATTTACACTGTAAAAACCCGAGACTAATGTCTAACTCTAAACTTGTAGACCTACTTAGATCCACATCTTCACACTTGAATTACACTTCAACTTGTAATGGTACTAGTCCTGGTCTGGGACTGGTCCTTACACTCAGTTACAAAACAGATTCATCATAACAATCGACAATATTATCAAACGAGTTCTAAATGTTTATTTGCTTGCATCAACATCACCATCACTTCATGATGAGTGGTCTGGCTTTCACTTGGGTGGGTTGCTACTAGTCCGAAACTATGAACTGAGTCAACTGACACTGTCACTGAACTGGATCCTGGTCCTAAATTGAAGGCAATCACGAAGTAACAACTTCCTGTATTTCAATTTTAAGGCTAAAACAAAACACTTCCTCCTCTAGTCTACGCTGCAGTAGATCTAGATACAGGAACCTGGATTCTAAAACAATGTATGCCGGGCGGGGCTGGCTGGGCGGGGCTGGCTGGGCTGGGCTGGCTGGGCTGGGCTGGCTGGCGGGCTGGCTGGCTGGCCATGGGCTGGGCTGAATTGGCTTGCTGGCTGGCTGGGCAGGGCTGGGCTGGCTGGGCTGGGCTGGCTGGCTGGCTTGGCTGGCTGGCTGGGCGGGGCTGGCTGGGCTGGGCTGGGCTGGCTGGGCTGGCTGGGCTGGCTGGCGGGCTGGGCTGGCTGGGCTGGCTGGCGGGCTGGGCTGGCTGGCTGGCGGGCTGGCTGGCTGACCATGGGCTGGGCCTTGAACTTGGTTGGAGCTTTCATGGGCTTGGCTACTGCCACTGAGTTGCATGGCCTACTGTAGTACTACTGCAGCACTGCCACTGGTTGATCGTCAAGTTGAAAGTTAGGCTGGGGGCATCCATTCACCATTCATCCAACTGCGGCTAATAAAGTTAAACTGATGAGGCAACATCAGCAAAAACAAATACTCGCTCACCTACGATCAACGGCTGGATCTCCTGGCTAAAGAGTTTTTCATCCAAATTAGGCAAACTCAGCTCCATTAGTTCGGTTCATTTGCTGAATACATGCTGATGCACTATTCTCCATAGCTGTACGTGCTGTACGGCAAAGCGTTCATAAAAAACTGCACGTGTACAGGCATAATTCCAAACCATGTCGGGTCTCTGCTGGAGAAACTTTTTTCAAGTCTTTATTTCAGCAAACTGCGGCAAACCAAACTAATCATCTCGACCTCGTCGCCAATATTATGTTCTGTCAATGTTCAAGGTTGATGTTCAGCCAAATAAAGATGACAAATAAAGCCGTATTCGTAACTTTAAAACTACATGGTGGTAGCATGGACTTTATTCGATGAAGGCATCGATGGAAACTGCGCGCGGTACATTGGGCAATGCGTATACATAAAATGACAAGTCAAGACATGAATAGTCTTAATTTCAGACGTCATACATAACAGAATATAAATAAATCTTGTCTTCCAAGTTCTTTCTGGGTATATGGTAGTTCATCCAAGCAGCATAATAAGTGCAAGATAGTAAGGAGAAAATTCTGCATTATCAGGTGGGGCTTGGTATTGCCTGCTTATGTATTTTGCAAATGGTTGTCTAAATCTAAAGTAGCCACAATCATTTATGACAGCTGTATTTTCAAGATTCTTGTTGTAGAATACTAATGCTGTTTGATTTCTTCTAAATTTGTTCCCCTTGATTGTTTTCCAATCTCAGAAAATTGGAAGATCTGGTAGCGTAGAGGCCGTCGACCACAGGGGTTGGGTTCAAGTGATGTACGATGACAAGACCAAATGGACAATGCCGCCTTTTGCCCTGAAAAAGGTGACAAATCAGATATTTAAAAAAATACAAGGAAATTAAGTTCATGCATACAGTTCTACGGTAGATATTTGTACCAAAAAAGCTGGTCTTTAGCTCTTTAGCAGCTATAGATGAAAAGCCGAGACTGTCACATTTTGTGTAGGATATGTTACATATCCATTGTAAGTGTAATAGAATTAGACTGTAGTAGTCCAGCATTTAATCAGTAGTCGACCAATGCCTTAAAAGCTTCAACCACATGTATATTAATTTAGAAGCTGTTGATAATTTTCATGACCATTTAGGAATTTTGATAATGAGATATTTCAATGTTTGTAAATTAGAAGTCAAAGAACAGCTTTGGGGTTAAATCTCAAAATTCTCAGAGTATTTTGAAAAAAGTTTTGAGCTTAAAGAATGAAAGCAGTATGAAAGTCAAGAAAGTTATTTTTAACAATATTATGACTGCTACATGTGTGTATGTTGTGGTAATAGGTGGTGGATTATAAAGCCAGAGATCGAGTCCGAATCAGTGCAAACATTGACATGGTCAAAGATTTACATCGCAAAAACGAGGAGAGAAATGATGCCATTGAATTGGTAAGTAAAAGTTCTGTATTGCTTTAAGTTTCATTAAAGCAAGATGTGATGGCACGATTATAAGTACTTTTAAATATATATATAAAAAGGATAGATTTTTTAAAGAATATAAAATTGTGGGAAGAAATGAGGAAAAGAGAGTCTATCAAATTTTATGTGAACGTAAAAATATGCTGTGGAAAATTTAATGTTGGTATGTGCCGTGTGTTCCCTTTCTGTATCTTGTATTACCAACTGATGAGTGTATTACACAGAAAGTATTTTTAATTTCCAAAATAGCAATGAATACAGACGTATGAAAGCTACATTTGTTGCTATTCTTTGATTTTTGTAGTACCAATCATCTCTTTGTTTCCAAAATATATTGTCCCTTTTTGCTGTTCGTTAATGCACAAGTTTTGTCACAAGTTTTTTTGTGTTGGGTTACCGGTACTTCATCATTGCTTAATGAAGCATGGAGGGGCAATATTCAATGAAACCTGTATATAAAGACCACTCAAGGGAGATAAGAAAAGTTTATTTGGTATTCAGATGCTCTTTAAGGACAGATTGTTTTAGTACATGTTTCAATTGCATTTTTTGGTACAAGTGTAACAAAATGGTATTCATAAACAGGTACGTGGTCTATCTATACAAGTGGAGGTTTCACTATCTTTGTATAGAAATCAAATATAGTAAAACCAGTAGTGGCCATGCCTCTATAAAGGCCACCTGTATGTCTATAGAGGCCATGTATTTTTCTCGCTGAAGGAATAAATGTATGTGGTAAAACCTGTATAGGAAGGTCAGTACAGTGGCCATTTTCTCTGTTTCTCTTTGGTGGCCTGAATGGTTTGACTATATCTAGATGTTTAGTCTTGTTTTTGTTTGCAGAGCAAAAAGGCAGGGCAGGAAGGTAGTGTCCTGGAGACTACAGACGGCCATGGCAGTGTGAAAGTAAAGGTCAAAGGTCAAACTCTAAAGTACCATCCTGCTGCCCTGATACTGCTTCCGAAACGAGATGGAGACGATGAAGAAGAAGATGAAGAGGATGAGGAGAAGGTGGAGGATAAGAAGGAGGAGGAGGAGAAAGATGGGGAGAAGAGGCATGATGATGAAGAGAAGAAAAGTAATGAAGAATATGAAAACATCATCACAAATGGTAATAACAAGTTCTTTTTATTGTTGATTTTGCAAATTTTAAAGAATATTTTCCTCCAGCTATTGACAGCCAGAGCAGATACAGTTGTTGTTGGAGTTTGGAGATGTTCGTTATGATCATGCAACTGTACTACCGGCAAGGGCTTATTCAGGATTCACTAAAAGAGAGGGGGAGGGGCTAGATACCTAAATATTATGTCTTATCAAGAATTGAGATTGATCTGAATCAAGTCTTATACTTATATTCAAAGTTTCAAATGATATTAAACTCCACTTGAGTTGTGATTGATTAAATCTTTTTAAGATGGGGACCATGACGTTCAGGGGTTGTTTGTATGAATTATTGCCATTGAGTGATCAGAAACAAGTCAATCAATCAATAATCACATGAATAAACACATGAATAATCGCCCCTTCCAGCTCCGCAGGTCGGATCCAAACCAGTGCCAATTCCTGAACCTGCTGGTCTAGCCAGCAAGGATGTTATGCATCGCTTGATAAAGCTAGCTGAGAAGCTAAAGGATGCCGGAGAATCAGAAGAAATACAGATTCTCAGTGCTGTTGCAGCTGGAAATCTGGAGAAGGTCAAGGACTTTCTCAGGCAGAATCCTAAACTGGTAAAAAGGCTAATCTATCAATGAATTATTTAATTTGGATAATTATGTATAACAGGATGACAGTATAAAGACCTATAGTAGAGAAGAAAAAAAAAATTGTTACTCTGATGAAATCTTCTTTGAACTGCTCACAGGGATTTATGGCACATTCGCTGGCAACAAGCGCTCTTTGGTCAAATCATACACCAACCCAACTTCCTCCCTGGTCTAATATACTTCTCTATAATCTTACTTGAAACCCAAATGTGACTTTAACCCTAACCATATTTCTTATACAAAATTAAGCCTGGAGCAAATGTTACCGGAGTGTACCATAGAATTATTGACCCATTCCTCTGTCAAATATTTATGTCACTTTTGCAATAGGCGAATGCCAGCTTTGGCTCACAATCGGCTCTTCAAGTAGCATGCCATGAGGCATCCTTACCAATTGTACAACTCTTGGTAGATGCTCATGCCTCCCTGGAACATAAAGATAAAGTCGGGGACACAGCTCTCACCTTCGCGGTCATCGGGTGAGTTTCCATGATGATGGTGATGGTGTTGATGGGACAAGTATGATATGTTAGGCTGAAGGGCGGGATGATAATCCTTTCAGCCGCTCCTAGAAGTATAATTGATATTGGTAGGATTAGCTCTGCTATAACGGCATACTAGTGTGTTAGTAATAGCATGATAGATCATTTTATTTTTTATATCTCACTCTTTTCCTTCAGTAACAATCCATCAGTTGCGGAGTTTTTGATTGAACGGAAGGCCTACGTCAATACATCCAACAAATGTAGACGGACTCCTATGCATATCAGTGCACACAATGATAATAAATCATGTGTTGAGGTTCTTATCAAACATGGCGGCAGTGTCAATACGCAGGTATAGTAGTACCTTCTCTCTTTCCTTTTTCTCTACTCTATAATTTGATGAGACAACTTTTTTATCACAGAGCATTTTTTTGTGATGTCACAATTCATGAACACATTTAGAAATGTAAAAAGATAGACAAGCTTTCCTTCATCCAAAAATACAAACATTTTGATTTCATATAAAATATGACATCAACATTTGGGCAGATATGTGTATGGCATTGAAGGTGTCAAGCAATACAAGAAGAAAAAAAGAATTGGAATGTTTTGAAACTTATGAGTTGTTTATTTTGTTGTTCTTAGTTCTTAAAAACTATTTTCTTCACATCCTGCTGATCATGCTCTTGATCTCATTTCCATTTTTATTATCATCAACTAGCAGCTTATGACTCTTTTGTTCAGAACATTTTCGGAATGTTTAGTTTGATTATGAGAAGTGTTACACTGTACTTTGCTAACTTATTTAAAACAATTTTTTTTTCACATTTATATGCAACTTTTTTTTTACTCAGGACGATGATGGTAATCTCCCTATTCACATGGCAATCAAAACAAAGTCAACATCCCTGGTGGCGCTCTTAATTGACCATCAATCTGCTGATCTGAGACTAAGAAACAATGGTGGCTTTACTCCTCTTCATTATGCTGCCAAAAAGAACTGTCTTGAGTAAGGGATTCCCACAATTTATTTTTAGAAAGGAACCTTACTTTTATTTAAGTTATTTCACCTTTTTTTTATCCTTCTGTGCTTCTTTCTTTCTTTGTTTTTCCCTTTATTTTGTTTGTTTGTTAAAGCTTACCTTTATATACTGTACATGTCTATGCCTATCTACTTTTATGTCAGCTACTGGTATATGCAGATGGTATATATTATTTTTGTTTACCTTTATGGATGCTTTGATCCTATATACCAGCTATACTTTGATAATATTTCTTTTCCGTCTTTTTTCCATAAAAAGTAGTACAAAAAGAGATCAATTTCTTGCTTTCTAACAAAGACATGGAAATATTGATTGGTCAATACTTTTTCAATAAATGAGAATCATCCTTTTTAACGACGGGAACAATCTTGCAATTCTAAGTTTATCTGGGTCAATTTTATTTTATATTTAATGTAATAATGATCAACTGTTTTTCCTTAAAATGCAAGTAATTGGCTCAACAATCTGAAAAATAATGTTATCAATTAGAATTATATTTAGAATGTCAAATCCATATGAACTACTTCTATGCAATGACTGACAGACTGTTATAGCTTCATTTTCTGTGATAGGGTTGAACAATGAATGAGAACAATGAATTAGAGAAAAGAATTAGTCAAGAATTTATTAAAATTATTACCTGCATCTGTTTGAGGCACTGAAACTATATCTGATCAAGAGTTACTGAGATATGAATTAAGTCTATAAGCAATATCTTTGACATCAATCTTTTTACCTTCATGAATAGAATAATCAGGCAGTTTATGTTCAGATTTACAAAGTAATGTATTTATAAAACAGACCAAGTAAAAATAATAATAATAATAAAGATAGATTTATTGAGCGCATAATAAACAGGAGTTTCTCTATGCACTTTACAAAGTAAAAATAAGCATGTAAAAGTATATTAAAATAGTTACAAGAACGAAATATATAAACCTTAAACTAAAGACATGTAGCTAAGAGTATTAATTCATTACGAGCAAAGTTAATACAGATGAGGAACTAGCTTAATTGCAGGAGGTGCTGGGCTGATGATCTGAGTGTGCGTGCATGAACATAAGGTGAAATCATATCTGAGTTGTAGGCAGGACTCATGTCGTTCAAGGCTGAAAGCGATGAGCAGAATTTGAAGATTATTCTCTTTATGATTGGGAGCCAGTATAGATCATGAAGAAGGTGTGATGTACCCTGTCTGCGTGAAGCTTTTGAGATTATTCTAGCTGCGGCATTTTGTTGGCTTGCAAATCTTATTCTTTGGGAGACCATACAGTGGACTATCCAGTCTGCTCATGACAAAGGACTGTATCAGCATTTGTGTAGCCGATTTGGTCAGGTATCTTCTGATCTTTCCTATAGTTTGTAATGCAGCTGTGGCAGATCTGCAGACGTTCTTCATTTGATCATTCATTGTTGTATGTCCACAATTACACATTCTTTGCATTCTCTACGGGGGCAATTAATCACTGCTTCACCAACTTTAAGGAGAAATGCATCACTTCCGTCTTTGAATCATTGATTTTGAGCATGTTCTTTGTTGCCCAGCGTCTTACGTCCAATATGCAAGCATTAAGTCGAAGATTAGATCTTGAAGATGTGACTCAAACAAGATGTACATGTATCATCAGCGTACATTATGGCCTGCACACCATGAGCTGCAATGACATCATACATAGGGGCGCTATATAAGGTTTAGATGAGAGGGCCCATTACTGATCCTTGTGGTATTCCATGCATGTCATAGTATACATCATGTAAACCACAGAAGAACTTTGTCAGTGAGACCGTAGTGACTACGGCAGCCTTTTTACTTTGCTTCAATTTTTCACAGAAATAAGACCTTTTTGTATGACGTATAGTAAAATTGTTTATTTTATTCCTACATTGCTTCTATCGTAATTCATTAGAAGCGTTTTGTATCATGTAAAACTTTTTGGATAATCTTTTTTTCTTCCTAATGTGACACATTAGTGTTACAGAAATCCATGGCTTACAAATTTTACTCTTTATTGTTTTATTTTTATCACATAAACATATTAATTTATTCAGAAACGTAGCATATGCAACATCCACATTCCGCAAGCCATATAATGAAGACCAATCAGTATTATGTAAATCGTATTGTAATGAATGCAGACTATATTCAGTTAATTTAGGAATATGAGGTCTATCTTAGTTGTTGGAATTTATACATGTATTCATAATTTTAATTTTAGAAAGCAGAAATATTGGATAAGGAATGTCATTGGAAAAACTGCCACAATTAAAATCCATTCCATTTACATTCATATATATTGTATATCAAAAAAGCAGTTTGTGAAGTATATGAGTGGGGTTTTTTTATAACAGAAATGAGACCAAAATAGGAGTTGACATTCCACAAATCAGATGAGCATTTCAACAAATCTATATTAAAATCACCAGTTATAAATATATTTCTTCTTTCACTACTTATGTAGAATTTCTGAATAAAATGTTACAAAAGTGTTGATATTTGAATTTGGTTTCATTTATCAACAAATCAAAATCAACAAATAAGTATTCACAAGTAATGTCTCCTTCCTTTGCATATATATAGTATCACTCCTTCCAATAAATGTTACATACGTCTAAACACAAAAACAAAATCAAAGACAACACAATTACAAAGATACATTCATGATTATATGGCATACACATATATATTCCGGTACCGACAAGAGAAGTAAAACAGGTGTAAAAGTTAAGTATTCAAATTTAAAAAAAAAGATTTGATAACAAGTTTAAGCGGATGAGTTTAATCTTTTTTCAGATTTTGCAGTGTTTTGATTATTTATTATCAGTTTTGTTTCATGTTTTTATCCTTTCAGCAGTGCAATGATGCAACCATCCAAGCTCCAAGCTGTGAAAACAACCTGCGACTCCTTCAATCTTGCAGCAGTTTTTTTTTTTTTTGTGAGATCTTCTATGATTGTTTTTTTCTTTCCTTTCCACAGTTTTCTCTTAGACAGCTCATGGCGCTTCCTGTAAAATTTGAACGTCATGACTCTGTTAAATAAATAAATCATACTCCTTTTATTGCTAGGGTGGTGAAGTTATTGGTTGCTAAGGACCCGTCTCTCGCTACCATTGAGAAGAATGATCGCTTTACACCTCTTCATGTTGCAGCTATTAACAATCATGTCGATATTGTCCGTGTTCTGATCGAATTGGTGGGTATAAACTTTCCTTTTTAAAAGTAGATTATTAGCACATAGCAGATACAATTTTAGTTTGAAATAATCTTTAAAAGGGTTATTCTTATAAATACTTCCTATAGGACATGCATCAATTGTACATTGATTTAATTAAGAAACAGAGAAAAATCTCTTAATATGACCAACTATGATATAACTAATATTGACTACCTATGCAACATTTAGGCTAGGAAATGTCCTTAATGTCCTTTGGAGGTGTGACGTGGTTCATTCACATAACCTTCAATCCAAGGATTTGAGGTTTGAATCCCAGCCCAGCACTTACGTCCTAATTTGGCGATATAATATTAATCCACATTTGCCACTCTCTATTAAAATGGGTACCCGATATGCCAGAGCACTGCATATATTTGGCCGCCGGCTATGACCGGGGCAAAAATGTTGGAGCGTCATATATAGTCTTCTTCTTTGCTTGGCTTCCTCCAGTTTAGATAACTGCAGTTGGTGCAGGTGTTGATAGCTATATACAAAGGATAGGCAGGTTTACAGTGACATCACATAGTGGAACGTTTAACATGGAGGTCAAGTACGAAACAGAGAGAGAGAGATTAATGTAAACATTAAAGTGAGGGGTTGATCCAGTTGAAAAGAGAGGGTTGAGAGCATACAGGAGCCAAGAAACGATAGTTTTGTGAAGCATTCACCCTTCGTTTTCATTTAAGAATAATGGCTCTCCCAGCGTCTTGGCCAGTGAGCTATAAACTTGTCTGTGACTGCGGAGAGGGCACTCACCTACCACGTGATTGTCTCGGCAGTTTCTCCATGCACAGGCGCAGCAGGAGCTGTTATCTGGATTGATGGTGTGTATATATACGAGAATTGGTGGGTATATACGCCACTCAGTAGCTGCGCCTTGATGGGAACTGCCTGTCTTTGTCTAGGTGGGTGAATGGTTGATAGAAGAAGTTTATGCGCATGGTCATGGTTGTTGGATAGGAGCTGTAGAGTAGACTTTTAGTTTACAGCTTCTTCTGTGAGGTCAGCTCTCACCTTCTATGGCATTTCTCACCATCATCTTTTTTCTGTTTTACCTTTTTTTCTGAAAAAAAGCCGAATTGTGACCTTACAACTATCAAGGCCGGTCCAGGTCACCACACACCTCTCCACCTGGCTACCTGGGAGGGTTACACAGAGGTCATTGAGCTCCTGGTCAGTCACAGAGCAGAGGTTAATGTCAAAGACAAGGATGGAGACACCATGTTGCATTTGACCGTCAAGAGGAGGGTCAGCGGCACGAATTTCGTCCATGACACTCCAGCATTACAAAAGGTAGTTAAGTCATGTAGGCCTATGTTCGTGAATGTGTGAGGTTTCTAACTGTCTCCCACAGACTGTTCTTCCTCTCCTTCCCTTTATTTATCCCATTTCCGTTATATTCCCCTACCCTTAATTCCAGATCTCTGAGTCGGTAGAGCAATATTCTTTGAAAAGGGGGACTCCAAATCTAGACAGAGCCAGAGTGTCAGATATATAGGGTTTGCGTGTTCATTCTCATTCATCTATTCTCACAAACTTAAAGCTGCATGCAGGTCCCCTACTGATTTCTAATTAATACAGATATAGAGTGCTGTAATGACAGTCATTAAAGCCGATGTAATAATTTCCAAAGCTCTTTGGAAGCGCATAGAGATGTTATAATGTGCTATGCACTAAACAAGAACCGATATTATTATTATTATTATTATTAAAGTACTTTATAGAATGCTGGTTACTTGCATGTCTACCTATTTTTCTCCAATGTATAGTACTTACATATAAGTACAAGATTTGTTTGGAGGTTCTGTACATTTTCTGTCTGTAAGCAATTTGATTAAGCAAGGTTCAAATCCAGAGTATTATTACCATTATTATTTTCCTTTGGAAAGGTTTTATCATATAGAACTTTATGGATATATACTCTAAACTGCATGAAAATACAAGTAAATTGCTTAAAGATTCTTTAAAGACCGTTATCATTGCTATTTTGGAAGGTGTGTAAGGAGATAGGCGATCCAGCGATCACCACGCCCAGAGATGCCATCATCGCATTCTTCATACGTCATGGCAGTGATGTCACAATCAAGAATAACAATGGCCACACCCCTTTCAATTTGCTGGAGAATGAACCGGTGCTATTGAATGCTTTGATGAGAGTAGCAGGAATCACTCCGTAAGATGATCTTCATTTTATAACTTTTCATGATTAAGTATTATACAATCAGGAATACAGAAAGGTAGTGGCAAGTGCACCCCAGATTTTAATGAAAAAGATGAAAGAATCTGGCCAATCAATTGTTGTATTTTTTTCATCAAACTAGGATTTTAATGTAGATGGTCAGTGCAGGTGTGCATCAGATATTAAAATTCTTTTTCTTGTCCATGTGCGGAGGTGTCACGGTATAGTGGTTCATTCACTCAACTCTCGACTCGAAATTTAATTATAGGAAAGAAAAATAGTTTAAGTGCCATAGCATTGTGCATTCAATAGGATTTTATTATTCATCTCAGAGATTTTATAAAAGATGGTGAAGTAAACTTTATTTTAGATTTCATCATTTCCATTTAAAACATGTCTCTTTCTTTTCATCTGTAAAACAAGTCTCTTTCTTCTCATCTGTAAAACATGTTTCTTTCTTTTCATCTGTCTCAGAATCAGTGAGATACCAATAGCAGCTGATGAAGCCGTAGACAAGACGAGGAAGGAGGATAAAAAGAAGGATAAGAAAGAAAGGAATCCCTCTGCTGAGAAAGCCCCCAAACCAAAGAAGAAACAAGGTATGCAGATGCAGGGGCGGCGATTTCTTTTCATAAATAGGGGGGGGGGGGGGACGAAATGCAAGGGACGATGGAGCAGTGGCGTAATGAGCATAAAAGTTTGGGGGCAGAACAAAAATCTGCATCACCCTGACTCTTACATGTTACATGCAGGCCCTGGGGAACGTTTTTGAGAGTGGGGGTGGGGGTTTGTATTTAAGATCAGGTAGAGCAAAGCGAGATAAGCAGGTGGAGAGTAAATTGGCGTGGTGTCCAGGGGCAAATCCCCGGCAGGGCTCAAGGCGTAGCTCCATTTAGTTTTGGGCATTTAATAACAGTCAGATGAGCATCCAAGGGCCCGCCTTAGGTAGGGGCTAGGGGGCGGAGGAGTTTTAGGTATTAAATTAATAAAAGTTTGTTGCATGCAGTCTTTAGTCAGTACTTTTTTTTGGCACTTTCTTTAAATTTTCCGGGGGGGGGGGGGGGGGGGGGGTCGATATTCCCTAAAAAAATTGAGGGAGGGACGTGTCCTCACGTTTTTGTGACCGCATTATCTCAAAAAACCCATTGATGGATTTCCGCCAAACTTCGGTTATGTATGTATCTTGCAGAGCCAATGAACTTATTAGATTTTGGGGGTCATGAGGTCAAAGGTCGAAGGTCATGGGGCTCATGAATGCAAAAACAGCTTGCGAAAGCATTGCCGATACTGACCGATGGATTACTATCAAACTCAGGACATTTATGTATCTTGCAGAGCCAATGAACTGAATAGATTTTAGGATCATAAGGTCAAAGATCAAACAGTCATACGTACATGTACACGAAAAATAGCTTGCAATCACAATATTCTGAGAACCTGTTAATGGATTACAATCAAACTTGAATTTTAAAAATTGCTTCTGTTTTGGTTTGTAAAATCGCTCTTAGGCAGAGACATCCTTTTTTTCGATTTTCAAGGAACTGAAGTCCATATTCATTTTCATGGTTATAGTGCCATTTTGATGTAAAGAACTTCAAAATATGAAAGACATCGAATTAGATAACTTCTTTCTTTTGTTCTTATCCCTGTATTTCAAACTATCATTGGCAGAAACATATACAATAAAGTTTGAAATGATTTTGTATATTGTTGTATTAGTTTCATGTGTACATATTTGTAATGAGGAGTTCTGTTTCATACACATTTACTGTGATACATTGTACTTTTCTGTCTCTATTATGTATTTGTTTTTTTCTTCTTCCAAAGAATTTGTTCAGGAAGTGATAAACATGTTCATCTGTAAACTAATTCATACCACAAGTAAACAGATAATGTCCTTCTAGATTGCTAGAGATGGTATAGATGGCAAAACCTGTCTAAACTCTGAACTACCAAGTTAGTGGACAGGTTGTGAAGATATCAGTCATAACCTGAACACATGAAATCTCATAATTTTCCTCCTCCATTTGCAACTGGCATAGATTTTGAAGGAGTGCACCGTATCAGCCCAGATGAGCTGAACTTGGGAGAAACAGTCGGGCGGGGCGCTTTCGGGGAGGTAAAGAAAGCTGTCTGGAGAGGTACCACCGTGGCTGTCAAGATTATTTCCACGGCTGGTAGCAAGAAAGATGAGGTGGAGAAAGAGGTCTCTATTCATAAGTAAGTGACATATAATGAGGGAGGGAGATGGAGGAAGAGTGAAAGGGTAGCAGGGGAGGAGGAAGGAGGGAGGGAGGAAAATCAAGAGGAACCTGTCAGAGTTACTGTTAATATCTCTACAGCTAGTAAAAAGGGAAGTGAAGCTGATTACATGAATGCATGTTGCACAGTCAGTTCTATTGGGTTACAACACTAAATATCTCTTGTCTTTTTCTATAACAGACGTGCTAGACATCCAAACATAGTATCATTGATGGCTGTTGGGCATCGAATTGGACAGGTCCTGATCGTCATGGAGTTCATCGACGGAATGAATCTCCATGATGTCATCTTCAGGAAAAAGGTATTTCATTAAAAAAAAGTGTTTATGTTGTTATATTTCAGAAACAACAACAAGAACAGGAAGGATTTGACAACGGATGAGAGAGAGGACAGAAGATGAAAAGAAACAGGAAAAAGAAAAGGAAGAATCAGGAAAAGATAAAGAAGAAAACAAAAAGGAAGAGAAGGTGAAGGGCAGAAGATGAATACAAATTAAGTGGGAGAGGATGAGAAGAGGCCAAGAAAGAAGAAGAGAAATGAGGAGAAAAGGACAAAGGGAGAAAATTATATTGTGAGAAAGGGAAATGCAGAGAAAGTAAAGAAGTAGATAGGGGGAACAAATAGAAATGATGAGAAAGTAATTAAAAGAAGAGTTGTGAAAAAGAGAAGGAGAGATAAAGAAGGATAAAGAAGGATAAACCCAACCACAAACTGTTGAAAGCTACATATATTTTATTGGTTTGCTTTAGATCCAAGTAATACATTTTCTAAATTTTTGACAATGCTAACAATTTATCATTCAATTAGAAGGATGGTATTACCCTGACTCCGGAGTTAAAGATGAGCATCACGGTTGGTCTCTTGTCAGCTCTCACCTTCCTTCATGCTTCCAAGATACTCCATCTAGACATCAAACCATCCAACGTTATGGTAAGAACAATTGAGGTGTAGGTCTAGGGACACGTTCATTGTCGTAAATCCCTTGGGGGTGGGGGTATACACCCCCCTTCCCCCACTTTTGAGGGAGGCAGCCTGTTCAAGTATACCCCTCCCCAGACTAGTCAAGGAAAATTTTTAAAATTAATCAGTTGTTAAAAGTGACAAAATTAATATAAGTTACTCTTATAGTAATTATAAATACATATAAGTTTTTAAAATGCTATTACAATACTAAAATAGGCTTAGCACATCCTAATATTAGTCAGTTTTTATGCCTAAGCCCACCAAAGGTGGTGCCGGAGCCAATTATGTTTTTGGGTTGTCTGTCCATCCGTCCCGCTTTCTCGTTAATGCGATATCTCAAGAACCCCTTGAGATAAGAGGCTCAAACTTTGTGATAATTTGTATCACCATAGGAAGACAATCTGATCAGATTTTGAGTTAAAAGGAAAAGGTCACAGATCAGGTCAACTTCTGAAATTCCAGCTATTTGCCTTATTATTGCAAAATCTCTAAAACCACTAGAGATATGAAAGTCAAACTTGATGATAAGGCCATAGGAACAAAGTTGGATCAGATTTTGGATTAATAAGTCAAAGGTCACAGAGGTCAATTTCTAAAATTCTAGATATAGCCTTGTTAATGTGGTATCTCAAGAACTACTAGAGATATACATGTAAGGCTAAACCTTGGTGACAGTAGGCCTAGGAAGATGATCTGATCAGATTTGGGGTTCAAAGGTCACACAGGTCAATTTCAGAAAGTGCCATATCTCAAGTTCCACAAGAGATAGGCTTTTTATTTTCATCATGATATGTCATGACGAATTCCATCCATTTCCTGAATTTAGGACGTAGGCATACTCAATCCTATTCGAAAACAAAGTTTTTTACAAATAATTGTATTTGTAAAACAAACTCCTAATAATAATAATAATAATCGTTTAAAAGTCCGCTCCAAATTTTATTAAGTTTAACCGAAAATGGAAATTCTTTTTGCCCAATGATCGTGAGCCCGGCAGCCACTGAGCAGCGCCAGTTCGACGTTGCTCTATCCCTTATTGTTGAACGCCAAACAAGGTAGCAGCAACTCCCGTCTTTTGGTATGACGCGGCCAGGGTTTGACCTCTCACGACCTCCCGGTTGTGAGGCGGACGCTCTACTGACTGAGCCAACACACCTTGACCTTGAGGGGAGGGGGCTCAGGCCCCCCCCCCCCCCCTAGATCCACCACTGTATGTATTGGAGGCAGTCAACTTGGAAAAACAAATCTTGAAAATCAAATAATACAGAAACCTTCCCTCATTTTATAGAAATGGATGTGAAATAGGAATCTTGTTCACTTGGGTTTTCAAGTTTCCATATAATTCAACAGAAAAATATTTTCACAATGTTTACTAGTTATGAAATAACTGAAAAGGTTGATTCGATTGGTGATGTAACGGGAAAATGAGTTCTTTCTTCACAATCAGTGGAAAATTATTTGTTTTCGTAAGCTTTTACCTGCTGTGATGCAAGCTTCTTCAGGCCTATGGTAGAATGGGATCAAAGGATAAAGAAAAAGTATATTATTGTTCTAAGTCTCTGTTCATAGATTGTGAAGAAAGAACTATTTTTTAAGTAAAGAAATGAGAATCGAAGCAAAAGAGATAGTAAGAGATGGAGAAGAAGAGTAGCCCTCATCTAGTACAAAATCTTTGGATTTATTTTGTTACTTCCACAGGTTGAGCGTGCATCAAGGCGAGCTTACCTCTGTGATCTTGGCCTTGCCCACATCAAGACCCGTAGCTCCATGTCTCTCTCAACATCACTCCGTGGACCACGTGGCACGATCACCCACTTTGCTCCAGAGATGGTCCAAAAACAAGGGAAGGCCTGGGCCGGTCCAGGAAATGACATCTGGTCTATTGCTTGCACCTTCCTGGAGTTGTTCGTGGAGCAAACCCTTTGGGAAGGTGTAGAGTTTGTGAAGCTTCTTAGGACATTGCTAAAACCGGACGCTGTGCCGCCAATTCTGAAGAAAGTTAAGCCAGAGGTGCGTTCCATACTGAAACCATGCTTTGATAAGGAGCCCTTGAAAAGGCCCTCTGCAGAGGTACTCCTTGAACAGTTCCAGAAGCTCCAACAGTCCAGCTTATGATGTTTGAGGCATCCCTCTTCAATTGCAGGCTGGGTATTATTACTTGAACAGCTTCAGAAGCTTTAACAGTTCAGGGGTTGTTCATAAAGCTGTTCGTAAAGTTACGCATGACTTTACAAACGACTTGAATATGAAGTGCCAGATAGGATGCCCAAAGTTTTTCCTTTTTTTTTATTAAAATGTGACTACATTTCCTATTACCTCAATTAGAATATGGCAAAAAATAAACTTTGCATTACAAATGTTTGTTATAATAAGAATGTTAATCTACATCTGCACAGTTCAACTTTAGTTTATGTAGTTAAAAATGATTGAGCATCCCATTTGGCTTTTCATATTTAATTAAGTCATTTGTAAAGTCATGCGTAACTTTACAAACAGCTTTATGACCCCCCCCCCCCCCCCCAGCTTGTGATGTGGTAGGCACCCCTCCTCACATTCTTGCTAGAGGCTCCAGAATATATTTTGCTGGTGAATTGAAATATTGAACAGGCACTGGTGAAATAATGTTAAAATCTGTGCAATATTGTATTTCTACTAGTAGCATTGATGCACCATTTCAAATTCAGATTCAGAAAATGTACTTAAGGGGTCTAATAATTTTGCTTGAAATATGTTAAGTTTGAAATGGCAATACCATACAGAAATATCAAGCAAAACAGTAATATCATTTCCTTTTCTCTATCCCCCCCTTTCCCATGTAACATCTTGAAAAAATATAGTAAGTTTTAAAGTAAATTTTAATAATGAGAAGAATTTTTTTTTGTAAGCTTAGGATTTTTACATGTCGTCAAATTTGATATTCAGTAAATTGATGGGCAGATTTCTAGCATATCATAGACCATCCAATGAACCATCACTAACTTATGCCTGGATTACATTTGCCCCGGGCGCCGTACGATAAATTAGTCTACGATTTTGGGGGCATCGTAGGAGGCTACGGCGGGCTACGATGTTTGTGTTTACATTATCTACGAGCATCGTGCCATTTCTTGTATTGGCCTCGGGGCAGGCCGGGGCAAATCCGTACAGAGGCTGCTCAGAGATTTTACGGATATCGTGCAATTTCAATGCAGTAGCCGTGTTGTCTCCGCAGCCTCCGCACGGAAATCGTACGGAGCCCGTGCAGCTTCCGTGCAAAGGTTGCGCGGAGAAGGTGCGTTGACCGTGCAGCTGCTGTGTTGCTTATAAGTCTGTATGAATCTGTACAAAAATCTCACGGCCGCCTCCTGCCTCCGTACGGTAGCCGCACAGAAAAGGGGACACGGGCAGGATATGGGCTCCTTAGACTAATCGCAGGCCTAATGTAATCCAGGCATTAAGGTAGATTAGTGAAATGAAGTGGAACGAAAAGGCGTGTCTGGAAGGCAAAAGGAAGAATAGTCACTGGTGTTTACCAATCAAAAATTCTCTATTGACATCCTATTGACAAGCCTATATTTACCAGCTCCTAAAACTAAAGATTTGGTTCTACCTGATTATGATAAAATAATGAGTTTCAACAATTATGCATTTTGCTTTACGGACGCATCTTTTTTTGTGCCAACAAATTTCGCAGAGCTACCTTAATATGATTCCTGTAGACAAAATCTTGTTCGAAATTGTTCACATGTGTATCGATCTGATGATGGCCTAAAACTGATATAAGAGAGTAGATTGATATTTGTGACAACAAAGCTATCATGTCTTGTGGAATACTTGAACATTATTTTACTCATAGTATTTACTCTAACCTTGTTATATTTTTGATTAATAAAATGCTGTTCAGTGCTTGGTCAACATAGCATCATGTGACAAACATAACAATGCTATGATGTTACCGATAAGAAAAATGTGCTATACTGTGACGTCATCCATGGTATAGTGCACTATATCATGGGACTATACCATGGATGACGTCATAGATATGCGATCGATCAAGGTCAATGTGATATCGGTTTCGGCCCGGTCGCGGTACCTCAGAAAATAGTGCTATTCCTCTCACCTCGATCCATAATTTCAAATAGAGCCTGTCAGTGCATGGTATATTTGTTTACTATTTCTAATATTAGTTGAATTATCACTTCCAAATTGACAGCTATTATATTTCCTTCTTTGATGTTTGATTATATTATTTGTTCATACATAAAGTTGAATTGGTAGTCTATTTGATAGACTAATTCTGTCTTTCCTTTTGTTAGAATTGAAGAATATGATTTAGAAATGGTGTATAGTGTATGCATATATCGTTCTCCTCAAGTGAACTACATGTACGTGTATGTTTGTTTTTACTATGCTTTTTATTCAAATGAATAATTGAATAGAGGTTTCTAGTTAAACAGACTTGCAATCTGTAGTGAAAACCTATGTTTTTGTTTGTTTGCTCTATAGAATTTTGATACAAATTTTCTTATATGTGCTGCAGCTATATATAAATGTAACTTTAAAACAAAACTATAGAATATCAAATAACATAGACCCTGCTTCATTTTGGAAGTCTGTATAAGAAATAGGAACTGCTTTACCTTATGTTTTATATGAGGACAATGACTTTAGTGGTCAAAATTAACTTATTATTTATATGCAACCCAAGTTTCATGATGATGAAAGTAATTCTCATCTAGAATGTTTGAATATTGATGATATAGACTATATCAGTCTTGATTTTAATCATGCATCAAATATGTCTCATATTTGTTATACAGTTGTATATTTGTTTTATATTTTACCTTTTGTAATACATTAATTGATGCCATTAATTATTCATCATGCCTTTCCTCAAAATAAATATATTTCACCTGAACTGAACAGAAAATGTGTGTGATTTTGAATAGTCTGCACATGTGTACATGTCAAATGATCAACAGATATGGAGAGAGAGAGAGAGAGAGAGAGAGAGAGAGAGAGGGAGGATAAAGAGAAAGAGAGATGGAGGGAGGGGCAGTGAGGGGCATGCAGTGCGATAGAGAGAGAGAGAGAGATGTAGGGGATATGCCCATGTAATGACAATAAAGAAGGAAAAACAACCAAAATTGTCAGGAATTCAGAGTACTTGATTTTGTTGAGATAAGTAGCTCACTTATAATGATGTCGATATATCACTTAAGAAAGAAAATATAATAACATGATCATGATTAATGTCAGCCAATGCAGCAGAGACCAAAACCGCGGTTAGCATCTGCAGAGATAGCGCATATGCGCGTTTGCTATAATCGATGACGTAATGCAACTTGCGAAAGGGGATTTCCCGACGGGAATACCCACACCAGCTCGCTATACAGCGACGGTACGGGAGAGAAGGCAAAGGAGACTGTGCTGTGAATGTGTTTATACTACGTCATCATCACAGCAGTAAACATTGTCGCAAACCCTATTTTGAGGTATAACTTTTACTGCCGATCTGCAGATCAAGTAAGTTCCTAGTTTGGTTTCTTTTCTCATGCATGCAATGTTTTCTTAAGTTATATCTCGATAGACTAATTTTCTCACAAACGTACGTGAAACACGCGAGAGTCAATGTGTACGTAGACATGCAGAACTGCATGCAGAAATAACTATCTGATATGTGGAAAAGGCGGTCAGTGCATGCAGGAGCCACATGCATGTAGTTTCATTGGAACAACATATACAGTTGATATTATAAGAGACAGATTTCAATCTTAGCTAGGCTATCAGCAAGGATTGCCAATATTTTCCCAATATTTAAAACAAGTTTTATATAGCTATATTAATGAATGGTAAATCATGTGCTGAAAACACCCTCTCTCGTCTCCCAGTCATGACTAGCAGTACCCCAGTAGAGCGCACTGGTCAAAGGTTACAAATTCACAACCTATAAACCTAGTCATGATTGGAATGATTGTTGTGGACATGTTTTTAGACATATGTAAGAGGAACATGTATGAATGCAGAGAATATTGCAAGATATTGTGGAAAAGACAACCCTGATCACAACTATCTGCCTTCCTCTGTATGCTTACATTACCACCGGTATCACTTTCCTGTCGTCTCAGCAGAGAGCTATCCTGTCTACATGAATGTACCTGTATCATAGTCAAGTTGGGCATTGGAAAAATGGATGGCTATCAGGCGCGTACGCAGGGGGGTTAAACCCCCCCCCTTTGGTATTTTTATATGTGTAAACCCCCCTAAAAAAAACCTAAACCCCCCCCCCCCCCTTTGGATTTTTTTTTTTTTTCTTATTATTAAAAGAAAAAAAAAAAAAAAAAAAAAAATTACCCCCATGGCTGACCTAAGAAAGGTGACCTTACCCCCCCCCCCCCAACGGAGCAAAATGTCAAATTTCAAATTTCGAGACCAAAAAAAAAAAAAAGTGTCCTCTTACCCCCCCCCCCCCCCCCCCCCCCCCCCCGCTTATTCAGCGGTCGGTTGAGTCGTTGCGATTTTTTTTTGGGACCCCCCCCAAAAAAAGTGTCCGCTTACCCCCCCCCTCCCCCCCCCCCCCCCCCCCCCCCCACTTAGCGACTTTTCGGCTGGCTGAGTCGTTGCGATTTTATTTGGACCTCCAAAAAAAAAAAAAAGTGTCCGCTTACCTCCTAACCCCCCCCCCCCCCCCCCCCCCCACTGAGCGACTTTTTGGCCGGCGTGATTTTCAAATTTTCCTGAGTCGTTGCTAAATTTTGGACCCGATTTTAAACCCCCCCCCCCCCCCCCTTGAAAAAATCCTGCGTACGCCACTGATGGCTATTGTATGGTTCAGGAGTCGTGTGTGTATGACTATGTGTGTATACTGTGTATTGTAATTGGGATTTTACAGACGTGTATAAATCAGATTATTTACATCTAGGGACCGACCTTTAACGTCACCATCTGAAAGTCGTGACTCGTTTCGAACCTGTGCACTTGGCTGAATCAGTTTGTAACTTCCATTTTTAGCTGGATTACAGGCGCATGTCGCCACAACGCCCCGTTGTTTGTGCAGCAGATATTTGTTACAATCCCTGCTATACAGTACACCTGCAACCAGGAATGTAAACATGTATGTTGTATGTTTATTGAAAGTCTACTTTGGTATAGAGGAAAATGAATATGAAATAAGGGAACCGAGTCGAGTCGACCCTGATTATGTATCGTGAACGTTAGTTTTTTACAGTAGTATTTCCAAATCTAGTTCAACATGAGGCATACTGTTAACATTGATAGTTACCAGTATGTTACTGGGATTGGGGGAGGGGGGTAATATTTGAATATTTATCCCTATTAAAACATAGACTTCATTTTCAATGCAATATTGAGACATTTACATATTCTTGCTGTTGAAAAATAATTACTTTCTTCATAAAGCAACCAGTTTTAACTTGAAATGTACTACAACTTTGCCAATGTAAATTGCACTTAAAATTCAGGAGACAGCAAGCATTGATGTTCATATATGTCTGTGACAAGGAAGTTATACAAAAAAGAAGGTTTACATATACATGTATGTTTGCTGAATATAATGAAACAAATTTGTAAACTATGAATCCATTTTTCTGCAGATAGTCCATTGTATTTATTTTCTTCTTCTAAACAGTTACTTTGGCACCATGTTTGTTTACCTAAATCTGCAGCCATAAAGCAAAACAAGCTTTTGTGCATTTGAAAGACATTTGTGTATTGAAGGCAACTGTATTATTACATTGCACCTTGGACCTAGCTGTCACGTTCTACATGAGTGGGAGAGAAAGATAGATCTACAGTTATGAACTGAATTATTATAACTGAAGAATGAAAGGTAGATTGGTTGAGTTAGGGCCTTTGTTGAATACTTGTTGATGTAAGCTTTTGTGTCACATTTCAAGAAACATAAATCGGGACAAATTTACAAAACTTGGTAAGAGCATGAATAATTTTAGTTGTTAACTGTAGATAGATATATATATATAGAGAGAGAGAGAGAGAGAGAGAGCTAGAGAGAGAGAGAGAGGGGAGGGGGTTGTACAGGAGGTATAGAGAGAGACACAGAGAGAGAGAGAGAGGTGGATCCAGGTATAAAGAGAAAGGATTATTTGTTGGTAGGAGTGGATCCAGGAAGAGAGGAAAGAAAGAAAAAGAATATAGAGAAACAGAGAGAAAGAGATAGAGAGAGAGAGAGAGGGGAGGGGTTGTACAGGAGGTATAGAGAGAGACAGAGAGAGAGAGAGAGAGGTAGATCCAGGTATAGAGAGAGAGGATTATTTTTTTGTAGGAGTGGATCCAGGAAGAGCGGAAAGAAAGAAAAAAGAAAATAGAGAAACAGAAAGAAAGAGATAGAGAGAAAAGAGAAAGGAGAAGGTGAAGATGGTAGTGAATTTCAAATGCAGGTATATAGGTACATTATATTCTTAGCATGTTGTTATATTTTTGCATTAAAACAGGCCCAAATAAATCAAATCAGATTAGAACATCTAAATCAGGATAGCAACCATGGAGGTTGGACAGCGAGTTGTCCGAAGCGCCACCTGGACATGGCGAGATCAAGATGGCGGTGAGGGTCATCTTGGGACAGTGGTCAAGCTCAAAGATCAAGACCCTCAGGAACCCATTCCTAAAGACTGGGCCAAGATCAGATGGGATAATGGAAATGTTAACAACTATCAGGTCGGGTCCAGTGGGTCATATGACCTTGCGCTCTTCGACAATGCCCCCGCAGGTAACGATTCCCTTACTTAATTTTTTAACAATTTTTCTATTAGTTTATATTAAAATTAAGATTAAATCTAGCAATTAAATCAACAGATTTTCTTTAAATGGTCAATAACTGAATATTGTTTATCTATTTTACAGTGATGAAAGCTTTATAAGTTCAAGTATCTGATGCTGGGGGGGGGGGGGGGGGGGGAGGAGGGGGGAGGAGGCGGGCGGGGTATTAATTTCCAATTCATATTGACGGCTACGAGACCAATACTGTTATACAATTTCTTAATTTTCCATCTTCCTCAATTCTTTTTTTCAGGTGTGAATCATGTTCATATAACTTGTGATAGCTGTTCAATGAATCCTATAGCTGGCATACGTTGGAAATGCAGTGATCAAAGCTGCCCTGATTATGACCTTTGTACTCCATGCTACATGAATGATAAACATGACTTGACTCATAGATTCACTCGCTTCACCAGCCGGAAAGAAACAGGGTATGTACAGAGTATTTTTTAGTATTTTTTTTAACTATGAGTTTTGCTTTTGTTTATTTTACATTAAAATGCAATATATTTTGCGCCTATGAATATATTTTCTATATGAAATTGGGATAGAGAACTGGAAAACTTAATGTTGTTCAGGATGTATTCAAGTAGTGGGGTTTCAAAATGAAAGATAGATAAATAGGCCCCCTCTCACCCCAGGGTGCATGAGATGAGTTCATGCTATTTGGGTCATATTGTCATAATTCATGTGAAGTCGATTCAAGTATTCTGTGTTTTTTTAAAGCCTTACTATAAAGGACCTTGTTAGTCATGAAAAATTTTACTTATAACAATATACCCTTACTTACCTCGTTTTACATTCTGCAGGCAAACTTTTGACTCTTGACATTTGAGTTGGAACTGTCTCAAAATGTATTTACCTCTTTTGATGAATATGATCTCTACACAATCTGATTGTTCTACTAGCTTTATACATTTCTCTTAAAAATTATTAAAAAAAGAGATTTGTTTGTTCCTTCAGGACACAAGTGACACCTCGATTTGGAGAAGCGAAGACAGTTTCCAGAGGGCTGTGTCCAGAGGCAGAGGTCTGTAGAGGGAAGGATTGGCAAGGAGATGATGAAGATGGTATGAAATATGTATTTTTCACTTCTTCCTTTTATTTTCATTTCTTTTTTTACGATTTTGCCTATTTGCCAGTGCAATGCCTTTAAGTTTTTTATTTAAGTAACTTGTTTAACCCTAAAAAGGCCGGAGGTGAATTTTTGCCTGCATCAAAACCCCTGAACCTATGGCCCTGAAATTTCATAAGTTTTTTCCCCCATATCTTTCGCACATTTTGATACCAAATTTGTTATGGGCAGACCTATGGTTTGGGTGTTAGGTGACAAAATATCATCACACGTCTATCAAAATATGTAATTCTCACAAACTTGTGCGTGTGTAAGTATATTTCCCCCAAAAAATTGCATATTGTCATAAAAACATTGATAAAAAATATATAAATAAACATGAAAGAAAATAAACATTACCATCTTATTCAATATACTCAATGTATCACCATGCTAATTTTCACATTAATTGGACCTTCCTAGGCTGAGATCTTAATGCCCCCCCCCCCCCCCCCCCCCCCCCCCCCCCCCCCCCCCCGGCTGTATTAAGACCTCAAATAGCCCGGCCTTTTTAGGGTTAATCATGAGCTTTAGCTTAGCAGTAAGAGAATTTAGGGATAAATGTTTTCATTTTGATAGCCCTTTGGAAAGATATTAACACTTTTGTTTCTTTTTCTCTCATCTCTACATGGTTGCTTGTTTGCCACATGTGCCATTTTGCACAAAACAGTAAACACCAATTAATGGAAGGATTGCATTGTGTAATGTCTTTCTAAAATCAACCATTTAAAATCTTTATTAAATCCATGATAACTCTAATTATAACCTTGTGAAACAGTTTCAAAGCCTTTAGTATATTTATCCCATGATAAAATCAATGTGGCACAAGGGTGGGGGGGGGGTATTTGTGTTGTTTATAAAGCTTGTAGATTTCTACTCTGACCTAGTACAGAATGCAGTACGACGAATTCATGCAACCTGCTATTTTGATATGAAATTATGATGTCTTTATTATTCAACTAAATTTGTGGTAGCCACTGTGAGCGTTTGAACAAAAGGAAAATATCAAGTATACATATCTCCACAGGCATGCCCCTGATCACAAAATATAAGAAGGTTTGGCTTCATACATTCCGTAAGAAAGTTGGCTCGTTCCTGTAGTATCATGTTATGTCTGGTAATATTGAGTAATTTATTTATAATAATTGATTTTGTTTTGCTTTTACAATTATTTTGTCTAAAAAGTAGAGTGATTGATTATTCTCTTGATGATTCAGGTGCCGGTGGGACTGTTGTTGAGATATGTCCCTTCTCTAAAAGGCCACGATCAGGCGTCACTGTTTGCTGGACTCAGTCTAAACTGGTTACTACTCATAGAGTTGGATTTGATGGGAAAATGGATCTGAAATGCACCGCAGCAGGAACTGGGATAGATTACTATGCTACACATCTTCCTGTTTTAGGTATTGTATCCAACAGTTTGTCCTTTTGTTCCACAATAATGGCTAATCACTATTTATTTCTACATTCACTTTTGACTTTTTAATTTTGGATTACACACACATATTTTCTTCCCTACCTGTTGTCTACTTTCCATCACTCTTATCTTCATGCTCACCTTCATCACTGTAAAGAATTAAGTATCAGTGGCTGTCATAATCATTTGGATCATCAGTATCAGTATCATCATCTACATCATCATCATCATCATCATCATCGCCGTCATCATCATCCCGGTTTCATACGATCTACTTTATCATCCTCACTACTATTGTCACAATTGTTTCCATCATCATTATCACAACTGTACCTTCATTATCAATATCAACAGCATTATCATCATCACAATCTTCATTATCATATTCATCATGTTCATTTCTATCATCTTCATCATCTTTATCATCATCATCATCAGTACCATCATCATCATCATCTCATCACCATCATCGTCATCATCATCATCATCATCATCATCATCATCATCAGTATCATCATCTTTATCATTATTATCAGTACCATCATCATCATCCTTATCATCATCATCAGTATCATCATCATCATCATCCTTATCATCATCATCTCCATCACCTTCTTCATCCTCATCATAACCACAGTCACCACTATAATCCTCAGCAATATCATCATCATCATCATCAACATCATCATCATCACCACCATATACCTTCATCATCATTATCGACAGCACCATCATCAGTTTCATATTCATCCCCATCATTAACATCATCATCATTATCATCATCATTTTTCTCTCTCTCTCGAGTTGTTTACAGGTAAACTTTGGTTTCCCTTCTTCAGGGACACTTTTCCTAAATAGCCTTAAATTAAATGTATACTCTTGAATACTAGTGGACAGTATTTGAATTATTGCGATTAGTTACTTTTTCTTCATCTGTACCAACTTTTAAATCTTATATGAATATAATTGTATTGTATTAAATGTTATCATTATCATATTGGCCTGAATTCACAAAGGAAGGTTTGTCGACAAACCAGGTTTTTGTACGTCATATGACGCGTTTTGACGCGGTTTTTACAAACCTGGTTTGTAAAAAACAAAAGGAGGTTTGACGAAACAAAAGGAGGCTTGACGAAACAAAAGGAGGTTTGTCGACAAACCTCCTTTGTGAATTCGGACCATTGTGTTTGTATTTCGAGTGAAGTATGGTGAAGTTCGATATTTGTATTTATTATGATGTAATTAATTCTATTTGATTAATTGATAAAACAGACAATTTTAAACTTGAGTTGCATGTCATTTTCTTTTGACAAAGCCATTCAATTTAAAAATTCAATTTATTTCTAATTTCCAACCTATTAAATTATTGATGTGGTTGTTTTGAAAACAGGTAAAGAGGTTGGTTTAAAGGTTGGAGATCTGGTAGCTATTACTCTGGACAGTGAAACATTACAGATTATGCAACAGATGGGTGGGCGAGAGTGGTTACCAGCAATGGGAAATGTGAGTTGCATGATACAAATACAAATGATTAGATAAACAAACAAATAAACAATAAATGTATGTAAACAAAGATAAACAGCCAAATAAATATGTAAATTCATACAAATTTAACATGTAAATTCAAGTAAAGGAATGTCAACAAATACTAACAAATAACAACCAAATAAATGGATGCAAAGATAAGTAAAAACCAATAAGCAAACAAATGTTCAACAAACTAATATAAACTATCTATTTTCAGCAGAACACGTAATTTGTGTTATAGAGGAGCTTTGAATAACATTAGTAAGGTCAACTGTACAAAAGACAAAAAATAAAAACAAATACCAATAGCTTTATGAAGTACATATAAAGTACCCCCTAAAATATCTGAATACCTAAATGGATTTATATGTGTGATATGTGTATATACCGTAACATACAGAGTAGAACAGGGTTGTTGTTTTAAAATTAAATATTTAATGATCATATATTGGAATACCTTCTAATTCCATTGATTTTCTTTTCGCACTCTTTACCCTTTCAGCTGTATGGGAAGGTTGCCAAGGTTACTGGTATCAACTTAGACGGGAACGCAGAGGTCACTTACCCTGAGAGAAAAGAACAACCTTTCACCTTCAATCCAGATGTACTGAACAAGGTATGGTCTTAAGTTCTACGTTACTTGCTCTTGGGACAATTGCTCTGCAGTAATTTCTTACAGTAACTGAATCCCTGACTTCAAACTTGGACCAAACACTATTGCTAACACTAACCCTAAAATTAACTCTATACTTTTGACGAATTAAACCCCAACAAAATAGTTGCCACTATAAGAAATGCCATGGAGAAAGGCAATAGTAAAAACAAAATGTAAAACATTGCATTAAACTTGCAGTGTAGAGTTGAGGGGCCATTTGAAAATTATATAAAGAAGTGAAATAGCAGTGATGATGATCATTAATATGTTTCTTGAATTGAGGTTCCTGAAGTTCCGGTGCGCGTGTTATACCTGTTACAGAACATTTTCAGTCAGGGATGTTCATGCTCTTTACGTATACTATATGTTTTTATGATTGTTCATATTGAACTTTACTTTCTTTTCTTTCCTACATGTAATTTCACATCTGCTAGAGATTTTCTTTGTATCAAGTTTTAATGTTTACTCACTGTAACTGGAGCCCCATCTCTTTCTCGTTGTCTACCGCTTGCCCCTCTCTCTTGCCCTCTCTTGCTTCCCTTCTCTCTCTCTTATGCACACACTCAAACACAAACTCTCTCTCTCCCACACTCTCTCTCTCAGACACCCTCTCTCACACAATCTATCTTTCTCTTATGCACACACTCGAACACCACTCTCTCTCCCACACCCTCTCTCTCCGACACCCTCTCTCACACAATCTCTCTTTCTCTTATGCATACACTCAAACACCACTCTCTCTCTCTCTCCCACACCCTCTCTCTCCGACACCCTCTCTCACACAATCTTTCTCTTATGCATACACACATTCTCCCACACCCTTTCTCTCTTTTATTCACACACACACATGAACAGACATGCACACACAAACCTCTCTCTCTCCCACACCCTCTCTCTCCGACGCCCTCTCTCACACAATCTCTCTTTCTCTTATGCATACACTCAAACACCACTCTCTCTCTCTCTCCCACACCCTCTCTCTCCAACACCCTCTCTCACACAATCTCTCTTTCTCTTATGCATACACACACCCTCCCACACCCTTTCTCTCTTTTATTCACACACACACATGAACAGACATGCACACACAAACCTCTCTCTCTCCCACACCCTCTCTCTCCGACACCCTCTCTCACACATTCTTACTTTCTCTTATGCATACACACATTTTCCCTCACCCTTTCTCTCTTTTATTCTCACACACACTAACACACATGCACACACACACGCTCTACCACACCCTCTCTCTGTTATGCATGCACACACACACACACATACGCTCTCCAACTCCCACACCCTCTTTCTTACACAATATCTCTCTCTCTCTCTCTCTCTCCCTCCCTACGTTATTTCATCCCTTCCCCTCATTGTATCTATTTCTCTCCATTTTCACATTTTCTTCTCTATTATTATCATATTTAACTCTTTCTCCATAAAAATTATTAAACAAATATATTTTTCTAGGTTCCTAGGCTAAGTAAGGGAGACCGTGTGCAGATCAATAAAGACTTGACGTTTGTGATGAATCTTCAAGAAAACAGTCAAAATGGATGGATCGATGGCATGGAAAAGGTCCGTCAAACCAAACTTTTAAACAATATGAAGTTCTGTGTGACTTGTGAACACTTTTTGTGCCCATAAAGTACCAAGTCCGGTACCAGTAATAGAGCCCCACTTTGTTTGGGCTTGGCATGAACCAGGGAAATTATTGAAATATGATTGGCTTGGCGGTAACTAACTAAGAATACAAATCTTTCACACGGATCAGTCAGTATGTCGCAAGACATTTAAAATCTTTCATGATCATGATTGTAATCAATCAAAGCTGATCATTCATTTTAGGCAAATATAACAAAATTTGGTTTGGAGAGGATAAACCTTGGGATTTTGATGTAAAAGTGTTCTTTTTAAAGATGTTTCACTACGTGCAAAATGGATTATTAAACATTACTTCATGTCTATTTCCAGTGTCTAGGAATGGAAGGGACCGTGATGAACGTTGATTCACAGTACAACAGCCGGGTGCGATTGATTGGTTTGGAGAATTTGTGGTCATGGCATCCCTGTTCCTTGATCCTCGTCAAGAAGAACTCATCAGATGATGACAAGCAGAGTGCTGAATCTACAGGCCTCAAGCTAGGTTGGTTGGGATATTTAATAACCTTGCTGCTACCCTTGTCAGAGACAATTTTCCCTAGGCAACTTTCGCTGTAGTCCCCCATGTTTGATATTAGCACCAAGGCTATTGTCTTCTGGCAAGAACATTGGGCCCTGCTTCATAAAACAAGATATTAATCTACATTTGCAACTTTCCATCCTGGTGTTGAATGGTTACCCGGAAGGAAGTGAATTTCAATGTGTTTTGATTGACATATGAACTTGCAATATGATGCCTGGCCGCAGAGTGTGCACACTGTAATGTGGGTATTAGCAACCGAATCTAATGACTCTGGTAGATAATATAATTACATTGTAAAGTGCTTAGAAACGTAGTATTAAGTACAATACAAATGTTAATATTGTGATGATTGGTATCTTCTATTACTGATCCAGATGGAAGTGGACAAACTGAATTCAATAAAGCCTTGCTATCACTACTCGGGACAGATTCAGGCGAAGGAGGTGAAGGAGGTAATGTAATAAAACCAGGTTATGGTATATAAGTTGCATTTTCACATTTTACTTTGTATATTATAACTCTGAGTCCATATCTGGTTTATGTATAATTTCAATTAATACCGATGTATGCATTATTTTGTGTAATGTCATATTCTTCCGTGTCATTTACTTCAATACTTTTCCTTCCTTTTCCTTTCATCTTTTTCTTGCGCTTAGAAACATTAGTATTAAGCGCTTTATTAATATAATGTATTATCATTATTATTAATGTGGGGGTTAGCAACCGAATCCAAAGACTCTGGTATATAATAATAATTACAATGTCAAGTGCTTAGGAACGCAGTATTTCGTATCATACAAATAATAATATTGTTATCATTAGTATCTTCTATTACTAATCCAGATGGACATGGACAAACTAAAATGCTCAAGGCCTTGCTATCACTACTTCAGACAAAAGATGGCAGCTCATCCAATAGTGATTCAGGCGAAGGAGGTGAAGAATCTCAACTGATCAAGGCCGCTAAGAGAGGCAATGTTGAACGTGTCGTGGAGATTCTATCCATATCACCAGAAAAGGTAATCCCGTTTTACTTAAAATAATTAAAATTACAAACACTGTTGAGACATTGAACTTTCAAGAGTATACTGTTGGAAGTTTTGTTGCACGAAATTTTCATGAAAGGTAAATGTTGTCTGTTTTTTTATGTTAGGCCTAACAAAAAAAATATGTTGTATTGCTCTTTGCGACCAACCCAAAAATCTTGAAATCTACTATCGGCTTTAAAAAATTAAAAAAAATTACAGTTTTTTTAGAAGAAAAAATTATGAAAGCATTCAAAAATAAGAAATATCAGCCCAAAGAAGGAGTAAAAAAAAAAGATTTCCAACCGACCTACCCATGTTTTGGCACTTGAGGGAAATACAACATCTTTTTTTTTTAGGCCTAGCTTATATCATGAAATGCATGACAGTACTTGACAGTTTCTTAATTGCTTTCCAAAATGTCTTTTAATATGGAGTTGAACATGTTCATTGCACAGTTCCCAGTAGAAGTTTTAGAATACAGTTCTAAGCTGCTTCATTGATATGGAATGTATCTTTTTGCACATGGAATCCCTCAAGCATTGGGTATATTGGTGATAAAGGCTCATGACTATCATACATATCTGAATAATCATAGTTTGATCCTTGCTCAATGCTTGAATCCTTGGACATGGTTGTTTGCCCAAATTTGTCCCCTCAAGACAAGTGAATTAAATGCGTAATACTTGGGTAATGAATATTGGGGGGCCATCGGAAAGAGCCATATTAATGTTGATGAGGCTACCGTGCTAGGTATGTGACTCTGTATTATCATGATTATTATATTACAGGCAAATATGAAAGTTGGTGGGAAGACTGCTCTACACATGGCAGCTGCCCATGGTCATCTTGAAGTAGTCCAGGCACTTCTGGAGTCAGGGGCTGAGATAGATATCACCACTGTTGATAGCGGGAGCACTCCGCTCCATTACTCTGTCGAAGGGTAAGTCAAGTGACAGGTAGAGATCTGACATTTGCTCCAGCAACAATCGCTATGTTGCAATTACTTTGAAAATTTCTTGTCGAAAGTAAAGGGTTATGAATTGCCGGAAAGAAAACAAACTTTGAGGGAGTTTTTTGTACATGTAGATCGATGAATGGAAAGTGTTGGCACCTCATGCATACTGGGTATTCAATGAGCTCTGTGTTATACATTTTAGACACAGAAATGTTAGGCGTATTGCACTACACGTCATTGTAAAAAAGCTTTAGTGTTGAGGCTTAGGTTAGGCTAAGGTTATCGCTAGGGTTAGGTATGGTGTTTTTTCCAGTGTTGAAGTTTGGAATTCAGTTAGTGTAGGAAGTTACTGCAGAGAGATTAGAGCATGTGTTTTACAATTTTGACAGAAACATGAATCGTGTGTAGTGGGTGTGTCTTGTGGATGTCATGGTTCAAGTCCCGCCGCAGCTGTTTTCTACTCTCGATCCACTCATGTGGTGTAAATTGGAACACGGTGGGAAGATTTTCCCAAAATTAAATTCGAAATTGCCTTATCAGGAGAGCTTATAGCTGATGCCATGGTATTAATAGTACAACAATAAGAAACATTTATATTGAGCCAGTAAAATATTGGTTTTGTTATTCTTTTTCTTTTCTTCTTCATCGTCTTTATTGTTATCGAACCTGCTGTATAGTTAAAGTTTGCTTTGTAGACACAGGCTATATAATTATGTATTAAATGCTTAATTGTTAAAGAATATCTTTTTACAGGAATATTTTTAGCTTACCGTATGATGTAAAAAAAAATCATATAAAGGACCCCAAGCACACAAGGCATAGATGTACTGGGACATCATGGTATGTGATTCCTGGGAATGCTTTTTTGTGCAGAGTTGAAACACATATTATGACAAATGATATAGGCTCCGTACCAGTGGTGCTCATTTCTGAATTTAAAGGCTGATTTCAATATTCTGTAGTATTTTGGGAATGTTCATTATTGTGTACACAGTAGGCTAATGTGTGTTTTACTCTTAAACCTACTACAGGGATGAACCAGCTATCACAAAGTATTTGATTGGTAAAGGAGCGGATATAAACAGAGGTAATGATAACGGACGGAGAGCGATCCATCAAGCAGCTTACAAAGGGTTTGTTGACTGTGCAAGGGTCTTGATTAATCACGGATGTGACGTTAATGTACAGGTATGTATTTCTATAGATGAGAGAGTGACCTAATAAAGAGGGCTGCATCCCAACAGACAGGACGGTCAGCCACAAGACTGACAATGTCAAGTCTAGTGAACCTTCTAATAGATTTCCTCAAGGCCCATAGACTGACAGCCCACAACTTTGTTGAGGGCCGGTTGACCAAATTGCTAATGTCGTTCCTGTGTGCTGTCATTCTTGTTGGCCATTGTTGCTGTAGGCTGTCAGTCTCATGGCTATCGGTGTACTGGGATTTTAAGATATAGGTATAATGTATGGATTAATGAGAGGTATAGTACGTACAGTCCATAACTAGATGACCCTATCCATGCATGTACAAAATTCTCCATACAAAATATCAGCAACGTCAACATGATTAAATATATTACAATAATAGGGTAATGCAAATTAAGGGTAAAGTTATTTCAGAAATTGTGAAAGAAGTATTTGAAATTTCTGTTAAAATAGGCAATTTGGCCCAGAGTGGGGAATATAAATAATAAAGAAATAGAGCTAAAGTCTGTACATGCAGGTGAAATAAAATTTAGATGCATAAAAAGCAGGTTTGGTTATTAACCGATTTAAATGGGTTTCCCAATTTGTTCTGATTTTTTCCTGATTTTTTTTTTTTCCTCAGATTTTTTTATGTATTTTTTTTCCTCCAGATTTTACCCCTATTTTACAGATTTTTTCGAGATTTTTTCCAGATTTTCCCTTATTTCCCCTCATCTTCCTGATTTTTTCTGTATTTTTTCCCAATTTTCTCACTCAAAAGGGGGGCATTTTTGTAAGATGCCATTTTTTACTTTTTTTTTACTCAAGGGGGGCATGGTTGAAAACCCTTTTTTGTATTAGTGCTCACTATCACCCCTGAAAAAGTTAAGTACAGTAAAAGACAAAAGATTAAAGCCAAGTTACAAGAATGGTTAAATGTTAAAAGGTTTAACAAAAGTTGATGTTCTGAAATTCAAAGAAATTGGTAAATTATAAATTAAGTAGTTGAGGAACGGAAGGAGATAAGATATGGGAGTTGTCCTCCTGATTATGAAAAAATTGCAGTTAATATATTTTAAGAATACAACTGTTACATCCATGAATTCATTTACCTTGGTGATAGGTCACTGAAAGTGTTTACTACACATGGTATTGCAGTTTATTGGAATACCTAGCATACAAGGCAATCAATTACGAATATAGAAGAATTAGGAATATGACATTAATGCTACATAACTTCCATTTATTTGATATAAGGATACAGAGAAAGATACTCCCCTCCATGATGCTATAATCAAGAGCAGGGTAGATGTCATCGAACTATTGGTGAAAGTTCCAGACCTCGATGTGACTCTGGCTAACAAGAGAGAGTGTACAGCTCTACAGTATGCAGCTTTAAGGGACAAACCAGAGTAAGTACTCCCTTGGTCGTATCAATTCATAATGATCTCGAATTTGTACGCATGATCATTAGAAATGTCATGCAAATAAAAGGGGTGATTTTCAGGGGTGTAAGAATCAAAAAAGAGTATGTTTTTTAAAAGAGCAAGACACTTTATGAAGAAGGGATCATATCTTCACAGTGATTGCAAGCATATGAATACATTTGTACCTGTTTTCAGAAAAATAAGATACTTTTTGTAAATTTGTAGTCCATAAGCCCCCAAATAGGGCTTTATTTAGGGCCCATTTCTACTTGCCAAAGCATGCGTTGTACAATGGGCATTATACTCTTTCTGAACAAAGGCAAATCCATTTGACAAGTTATCTTGATTTAAATGCAAGGGGCCTGGAAATGTTTAGAAAAGAGATTAAATCTATCAACTTATGAAAAGGAAATTTCCTGTCTGATCTTAAATATTTTCATTTTCTTTCATTATACATTTTAGACCTGCTGAGTTAATTGCACAAAGTTGCCCTCGATCTATTGTTGTTGCAAGGGATGACGGCCACACCGTATTGCATATCTGTGCAGTCAATGACCATGTAGAGGTCATGAAGGTTGTTATGGCTGTAAAGGTAATTTACTTGGACGCTCATATACCCTAGGCTAGCAAAATGTTAAGGCACATAAAGACCCGTCTGGAATGCAAAAGACACAATTGTTGGTGATAATCTTGAATTTAAAACTTCTTTTGCTTTCTTTTTACCCTCTTTGCATTGTCACTACTTTGTCATACATGCAATTTTGCACAAAACAGTAGGCACCAATTGACTGAAGGATTGCTTTGTGCAACACAATGGCTTTACAAAATTACCCATTTCCGGTCTTGATTAGCTCCATGGCGACCCATTAATCCCAGTATAGATTGATCTTGCAATGGAAACAGTTATTAATTTTTGAAGCCTTTGTTAAAAATTTCAATTTTAAACAATTAATCATTTGCGTTTCAGTTATGACTTTACTTACCTCCTTCTCTGAGTAAGCTACCAGACAAGTATGAAACATAAAAGCAAATTTATTGTCTGAGAAAAAGAAATTCCCCATCTGCATGTAGCTTGTTTTAATTTTCCATGTTTATGTACTTCTGATTTTACAAATGTATTGGATTTGATTAGAAATATGACATTTGAATATCTGTATTTGTTATGGTATGGTAAATGTGTAAAGATACATGTTCCTCAAAGTAAACTTTATTTGTGTAGTACAAGCTAATACATGTACATGTAGGCTTTCAATACATGAGACACATTGTGCAACGTATATCTCTATGTATGACTAATAAATTGTCTTATTACCACACGCCTATAATACAGGGGCCTCACATTTTATGTAGGCAATGGGTGAAGCATGTCGAACAGTCTTATTTAGATATGGATTAAACTGATTTATCTATTACAATGACCAAATAATGAAAGTTGTATATTTTGTGCTCATGGAAGGATCATGGGTTGGATGTGAATGCTAAGAACGCGAAAGCAGATACAGCACTACACCTGGCCGCTCATAAAGGACAATCCCACAGCATAGAGTTTCTGGTGTCACAGGGTGCTGATATCAATCTTCAAGGTCGTGATGATCACACTGCCCTGCACCTCCTTGCCAGCACTGCAGGGACAGATCCAAGTGGTATCAAAGACACTCCTACACTGAGGAAGGTATGTCTATGTTTGTGTGTGCCAAGGGATAAGAGTAGGAGTGTCTCAGAGTAGAAGCCCTAGAGTTCAATAATAGAGATAAATTTGATACAGAGATTATATTCTCCAAAACTGAAATTATTAAGTCACATATTTTATGAAATATACCACATCTCTGGGTGCATTTGTCATCCAAAAAATATCATAGATGTTTAACATAAGCTAATAAGGTAATAATTAATGTTGTATTTATACAAAAATGTCTAAAATTATTTTGTTGTCATTGATGTTTATTGATATAATAGTTGCCAATGACAGTACCTATAACATGATCTTTCAAGAACAAAACATATTATAAATGCAATTTATTGATGGATAAGGAGGAATGATATTTGGTACAGTGTAATATTCCAGACTGAGTAACCAATGTTAATAAAGGCGTTTCAGACACCTGCCATTACTTGCAAGGCCTGGTTTTGGTCAGATGCCTTCCATAATGGAGAGACATATATAGATGAATGATATTCATGTGTTATTCCAGACAAAAATACTTTGAGACACATCTCTTTAGTTGCTAGGGTTAATTTCCTTCTGCTATCACCATGTGAATGAAGGAGTATGACTCACTGGTCAATTTCTTTACTAGGATTAATATCCCACCGCTGCCACCATTAAATGAAGGAGTTCAAAGCAAGGATCAGTTCGACTGCTAGGGTTCATATTCATGTACATTAAGGCGGTACGCAGACGAGGGGGGGGGGGGGTCTGGGGTTAACCCCCCCCCCCCCCTCCCTCATTTTGTTTCAACGTTTGGGTATACGAGGATAACCCCCCCCCCCCCTCCTCACTTTTTGTCAAATTAAAAAAAAAGTAATAAAAAAAAAAAAATTGTGTGTACTAAAGGGTGAAGAAAAAAAAACAGACCCCCCCCCCCACACTGAACGAAATATCAGTCTGCCTAATTTTCCTAATGTCCTTTAACCCCCCCCCCCCCCCCTGCTTATTCAGCAGCTGGCTGAGTCGTTTTAAAATTTTCCCTCAAAAACTGGATCAAAAAAAAAGTGTGCTCCTACTCCCCCCCCCCCCACCCCTTATTCAGCGGCCGGCTGAGTCGTTGCGAAATTTTAAACCCCCCCCCCCCCCCTTGTAAAAATCCTGCGTATGCTACTGTGTACATTCACTGATAGCAACTCACTCCATTTAGTCATTAAGTAAAAGATCATGTGATTATAGTTTGATTCCATGATTTAACTACTCATTAATTCGGAGGAATCTCCATTACCATCTTTTCTGAAGCAACTTGTACCTTTCCTCAAATGATAACCAGTGGTCCTAGATTTTCAGATTTTCAAATATCTTAACTTGGTGTTCTTAATTAAACATACCAAATCACTTCACATTTGAGCGAAGATTGATTGACTGTTTGATTGATGCTCTGTACTTTCTCCCAGATTCGCAAGCGTTTTAGAGATTGTGGAGTGGATAACAGTGCTGCCGCTGCACTCTGCTACATGGTTCTTAATGGAGCGTCCATAGACCTAGAGAATGTCAAATGTCGAACACCGCTATATTACATCAAAGATGCTGAGCTGAAGAAGACTTTGAAGAAGATTGCTTGCGAAAAGATGTAAGTTAATGTCCTTTGGGACCAACTTTGGTTGCCTTCTAAGCCTGTCTGCAAGAAGTATAGGCAACAATTTACAGAATTATTGCTTTGTGCAACACAATAGCATTGCAAACTTACCCATTTCTAGCTCCAAAATAGCCCATGTAACACCAGTGAAGATGAATCTTGCACTGGAAACAGTGTTTGATACTGGAATAAACCATGATAATAATAATATAATAATAACGTTTTATTTACCCAGGGTAGCCACTTCAGTTATGAAACTGCTCTTCCTGCGGGCCCTGCATAACATAATATGTTATTACTACCCCTCTCCAATCTAATATGCTGGGCGCCTAGCTAGAAGGCAAAAGGTCCCATTGTTATTGTTATAAGTCTTTAATATGACTCGGCCGGGGATCGAACCCACGACCTCCTGTTCATGAGGCGGGTGCTCTTACCACTGAGCCACCAGGCCCAGTCAAATCGTCGCTGTTTTCACGAAGTGACGGTAGTGAAAAAAAAATTGCATTCACTTTGCGTGACGATTTTTCTCACTACCGTCACTTCGTGAAAATAGGGACGAAATATACCATTGGTATATTTATCCCACAATTAATACAATGTGGCACAGGGGATTATTTGTATGGTATTTAAATAATTAAATAAGATGTCAAAAGTCATTTGAGATAGAGTTATTGCCATTTTAGTTGTTTTAACCTTCTTCTTTTTTATGATAGACTAAGTATTTTGTCTACATGATGCGCTTCATTCCCCTCAAACATGATACTAATAAATATTTACCATTTTATTGCCCCTAAACTATTTCAAATTTTTTTTTTTTAAATAACATAATTTCTAGTGTCATCATATTTTTTTTTCTAGACATATTTGAATCACTAGTTCTGTTTTGATTTTGTTGATTAATGCCATATTCATATCTTTTTATGATCTGAACTGATCTCCTCTGAACTTTACATGATTGGGTTCCTTCTTTTCCTCTACTCTTCAACTTTCGTTTTTGTTGAATAATCCTGTCTTCATTTCATTTCTTATCTGATCTTACATAATAATCCTTTTTCTTGTCACCTTGCATTACTACCAAAAGAACTTGTACCTATGTCATTCATGAAACTAGTGTACTTACACATATATTTTCTTCACTTATTGCAATGTCATTATGTCTAGGATATAATGCATTTTATCAACACCTTTTTTAGATCTGATGATATGTCATCATGGGAGGACCTCGGGGAAGATGAGGATGTGAAGAAGGGACGCCTGAGCAGTAACTCCATCAGTGTTGACGATGATGATATTATCGTAAAGGGAAACGATGGTCTGAGCATCACTGATAAAGGCTCTCCAAATCGGATAAGACAGGACTCGGCTGAGAGTGAGAGTGGAGCTGATGGCCGTCCAGCAGGAAACCAAAAGAAATCTGGCAAGCCAAAAATTGAAGGTAAACATCTTCATATACACGCTACACCATCTGACTATGATCCGATTTTGGAAGAACTTGTGATAGCATTTTATTTGAACGTTTAAACATGTAAAATCTTAATGACCAATAAGCTGACTTGTTATTTGATTAAAAGAATCTAAATTTCAGGGGATTTCATGCTCCTTTTAAATGCTCCTCAGAATCGTAGTAACGTCATACCAGGAGTGCGAGAATTTGAAGCCGTCTACAATTTGAAGCTGATTTGGCCTTTATACTGACTTGAAGGGATAAATACACTAAAATTCAAGATGTTAATATTCTTATCATTATTTAGAACCAAAAGCAGTACGTCATTGTACTAATTCTTCTTATCGTGAACATTCAAATCCACTGTTTTCTAAACTGAAAACTCTAAAAGTTGATGATATTTATACCCTGCAAAAACGCACGTTTTATGTTGGCTTACACAACGGGCAACTTCCCTCCTATTTCCCCCTATTATTTGATATGAATAAACATGGTACACTCGTATTCCACAAGAAAAGCTGACAAATTACATCTGAGAAATCCAAAAACCGTATTAGCCTTCAAATCCATTTGACATACTGTTCTAGATACAATTGGAATTCACTCCCTACTGTAATTCGAAATCTGAAGTCGACATTCTCTTTCAGATAGCTGTAACAAGTATGCTCCTAACCAATTACCAATGATTTGTGCTTCATCTTCATTTTATGTTATTCATTGATGGCTTTGCTATAACCAGGGTAATAATGTGTAAGCACCATTGAATTATGCACTATTAGTATGCACTATGTAATAGAGGTGTTGTGGTATAGTGGATAAGTCTCCAGACTGTGAACCGCAAGGTTAGGGTTTCGAATCCCTGCTGCAGAATTGACATACATTGGCAAGTCATTAATCTACATTTGCCACACTTGATCCAGATATAAGAAACGGACATGTGTAAGGAATTATCCCTTGAATGGACGGTGCTATGATTTTCGGAGCTAAAGCTGGGGAGATAATATCCAAAGTCCTTTGGATGCGCATATAGACATAATTATAATGTGACATTTTATGTACAATAAATGTTGCTATACGACATAAAAACAGATTGGATTGTATATATTGATATTGATTTATGTATTAGATTGTATATATGTATGAAATCAAATTCTTTCATTTAATTCTCATTCCAGTCTTTGATCTTGTGCACAAAATTGAAGTCTCTGACCTAGACATGGGTCCTGTGGTTGGGAAGGGGCAGTTTGGAGTGGTCCATCGAGCCTCCTGGAGGGGGACTCCAGTGGCAGTCAAAAAGATCTCCATCATGGGTAGCAGAAAAGATGAAATTGAGAAGGAAGTCGCAATACACAGGTATCCAGATGTGTTCCCATCCCACATGTGTTGCTAGGATAGTCTCGTGTATAATTACATTTTTAAAAAATTGAGAGTCATGTGTCAAATCACCCAAAAATGGCAGAAAGTGACTTTGGGGCATAGTACAATCATTTAAAGCTCAAAAATGATAATCTAGAGTGTTGGTTTTCCTAGTTTTTGTTTACTATTTGATCTAAACACTTGTTGACAAGTATTAAAAGGGTATTTTGGAAGATCAGAAAGTTGTGATGGTTGGTCAGCATTATGAATAACTACTACGCACCCCTGGAATCACACAATGTACATCCATTATTTAGAAGCAAGCTTTAATTCGCTGACCGTGATACATATCTATAAAGTGCTGGCACAGAACCATTGATTTATTCAGCTATATATGAATCCAGAATATTTTTATTAAAATGTCATGCCTATTAAACTTGGTAGGGTAGTGAGTATATTTTTACTCAGGACTTAGCTTTGTTGACCAGAGATATTTGGGATGATAAATGATCATCAAACTTTCTTTCTCCTCCATACTCTTCTCTCCATTAAGACGGGCATGTCATCCTAACATCGTTCAGATGATGGCTCTAGGATACCAGGAAAAAGAGGCCTTCCTGGTAATGCAGTTCATTGAAGGACCAAGTTTACACACCGTCATTTTCCCTGATAGGGATGATGTTAAGGTAATTGATTCAAGGGTTTCCAGGAAAGTGCATGGCTGAAGGGAGCGCGGAAACGAACCATTTAAGTGAATGATTGGTAGACTGGATACCATTCAGTTCCCTGATTGCATGTAAGTGCAAGTTCGACTTCATTCACATATGATGTGATAATTCTCAAAAGCAAAACTGCATCAATGAAATTGAATGTCCCAGTGCCCTTCACATTTTTTAACTCACAGGAACATATATAGGGGCCACAGCTGCATACATTTTTTTTTCACTCAAAATGTCATTAATTTCCTAAAGGTAGTTTACCATGTCACGTGAGTAAGAGCTTTAGAAAACCATCATTTCCCATGACATAGATGATTTCATGATCATATTAAAATCTTCAATTTTCCTCATCCATGAATCCGAATGATTCTGTACATTGTTTAAATGGCCTATTTCTTATTGCTTATCAATAATCATCTTACAGATTCCTCTAGACTGGGCTAAAAAGCTTCAGATATCTCGTGAGGTTCTCCAAGCCGTAACCTTTATGCATGCCTGCAACATCTTACATCTTGATATTAAGCCTGCCAATATTCTAGTAAGTATATGGGGGAAGCCATTTTAAAAGTTCAGAAAGTTTATTGATGTATTGAATTCCATGGAATGAGAAACAATTGATGTACTTCTCACACAACTGCATGTACTTCTCATCATGCTTTTAAAGGGTGACTCCTAATTCATGCTTGATGGGTCTGCTAGGATCTACATGTATGTCTTGATATGTTTTGTGTGCTGATGATGCCTGGTAGGCTAAATCTAGGTAGAAATAGAATAAACACATTCTTTCATACATGTATGTGATACATGTGATACACACCATACAAGACTATACAAAAACAAAAGATATGCAACCCTTTATATTCATGTTGTATATATTGATCTTTAAAACCATGTGTCTAAGTGAATTTACCCATCATGACATATAACGGCTTTTATTCTGTTAGGTGGACTCTGCAACAATTCGTCCCTACATCTGTGACTTGGGCCTGGCCCACATCAAGAACCGCAATCTCATGTCCCAATCCGCAGTCAACATCAGAGGCACACCGTGTTTCATGCCTCCAGAGGCACTTGGCGCAACGGAACCTGGTTACAGGCACTCCAACAAACATGACATCTGGTCGGTTGCAGGAACATTAGTGGAGCTATACTCCATGAAGCGGTTGTGGGGAGACTCGATGAATCCTCTGGCCCTGATGGCTCGTATTTTAACAGGCCAGATGAGTAAACCTGAGTCTTTGACAGCTGTAGATTCTAAGGTTCAGAAGATCCTTGAACCATGCTTCAGACAGAAGCCAGAGAAGAGACCATCCGCTTCTGATCTCCTGGATCAGTTCAATGACCTCACTTAATGGTAGTGTACAGAGTTTATAAAAGGGAAAAAAGTAATAATCGTCTTTGCTTTGTAAAGAACAATAATAAAGATAATAAATATTAGATAATGTTAAAGCGCACATATCCACCAAACATGGTGTTCAAGGCGTTCCAATATTATCTTGGTTGTACAGAGTACAGACAACTGATTTCGGTACTCACAGCATTGAATAAATTTAATATTACCGGTCCCCATTTGTGCCTGGGTGGAGAGTAAAAAAATGTATATTAATGTCTTGCCAAAGGACACCAGTGCTTCACCCATGGGATAATGGGCTGGTGGGATAATGTATATCTCAATGGTAAATGTACAATTGTTTTGAAATGTATTGTATTCTGAAGCATCCCAAAGTGATTTAGAACTTCTAAAGGAACAAAGCTGTCCATAGCACAAGTATTCATCTAATCATACATATAACCAGAATGTCTAGAGGCTTGCCATCTCAAGAAGAACATCATATTTCTTTGCAACACAGTGATCTGTCTGCTCGAATGATTTAGTCTAATTTAATGTCAATACTTATTGTAAAAAGGAATGGTCAATTCAAGAGAGATCTCAAATAGAAACATATATGCATTTAATAGCTTTTAAAAAGCACCTACAATCTTTCCAAGGTCAAAATCCTTCATGTATATTCATAGAAATTAATAGAAAAATATATTTTGAGTGTACTTTTTTTAAAATATTTTGTCAATAATGATCATAACAAACCAGATCAGATATGTATATATCTTGCTTGACCAATTGAGTAATATATGTCAAAATGGAATGCTTGAGGTAAAGGAACTAAAACACAGGTATGCATTTTTAATTCCTGATTATAATGTACATATATCATATATATACAGGGCGTATCATAATAAAGGATATTGAAGTTTAATGACGATTTATATGAAAACTACTGATTTCATAATCAAGCATTTTATGTCTGTTGTAAAAGACAGAATGTCCTCTTGTTAATGACACCCCGATCATACTACTACTGTCACAGTTGACTGAATAACAAAGCATTGCTGTCCACCATGTGAAAGGTGCACTGTGACAAGTTAGCATTCACAGATAAATTCTAAAGATTAGTGCTTGTGTCAGCCCAGACATATTGAAATGATGAACAATGAGTTGATTATGTGTCTAAGAAGGAAATGTTATCAAACTTGGCACAATGCACCTTTCACATGGTGGACAGCAATGCTTTGTTATTCAGTCAACTGTGACAGTAGTAGTATGATCGGGGTGTCATTAACAAAAGGACATTCTGTCCTTTACAACAGACATAAAATGCTTGATTATGAAATCAGTAGTTTTCATATAAATCGTCATTAAACTTCAATATCCTTTATTATGATACGCCCTGTATATATGCATATAGGCGTGAAGAAAATGGTCTAGGAACGTGAGACGTAGCTGAACTTTACAATTTTATTATGAGATTTCGACTTGCCTACATATTCTGGAACACCCGTTGTCATGTCAGAGTTGAGCATTCTCGCACTTTTATATTATAGTCTTTAGTATGAACTTAGACTTTTTGAAACGTAATGGGTCATTTTGTAGCTTTACTATTCAAATTGACCGCTTTTTTGCATGGTGTTGTTCATTTTAAAAAAAATTACTGCAAATTTCTATTTTTTTCTTAAAATAAGTAGAACCTTTATTACTGTACGAGCATACCAAAAGATATCTGTCCAGATTCCTAAAGAACATCAACATGAAAATAATAATCAATATTACATGTATTTGTGATGAAACATCATTTCTTCATAATAACATTGTTTGTAATTAGGTACATGATTATATATAATATATGTACATGATGTCTCACTTGTATTAATTTGTAATGAAAAATAAGAAGTTTTAGTCGGCATGAAAACAGAAAGATTTTTTTATGGTTCCCCTATTCCCTGGCACTATTTTAAAAAATTGTGTTAACAAATTTCCAAAAACACTTTCCTTTCTTGACAAATATTTTTAAATTGTCCCGAAAATGGGATAAACCTCTTTCGCTTCAAGCTCTCAAAGATTGTCAGACATGCGCACCCCCCCCCCCCCCTACAAAAATTGTCAACACAAGATAATGTAAAAGACGGGAAATTTAGTTGATTAAATAGTTTTATAATTGGTAATAATGAAAACACATTAAACAAGTCAATAAACAAAATGGTATAGACCTGCTACAAATGTGTGTAAATTCTTATCTTTATCCCATATGGAGGGATCTTGATGACTAGATACAAATTCCAAATGTTCCCATAAAAGGATTTGATAATATTATAAAATATATTTAGTTACTTATCCAAATACTAGAGCTCCATGGAAAACAACAAAACGACAATTTAATGACATTATTTCAGTAATATTCAGCAAAATTACTTATTCAATATCTGGAAGTCACCTCTTTGGAGCAAAAATCATTTTCACTTAAAATCTTGTATAAATATAGAAAATTCATTTACATGTTAAACATTAAATACATGTATATCAATTTCATTGTACTACATAGATTCTTTGAGTAACATTTATTTATCCGTTAATGGCATTAATCCTCATTACCGAGTCCCTAGGAGAGGACTTAAAGCAAGTTACATACATGCTTTTCAGCAGTCTGGTAAAAACAAAACATGATATCAAATTTATGAGGAAAAATAAGTTTGGACTTGCCCATAAAATGAGTCCTATTTGAACATGAAGCAATAAACAATAAAACAAATCCTTCACTTTCCTGATAATGCTTCAGTTTAATGTTTCATTTTAGAAATCTGTATATGAAATAGGAATGTTTTCTACTTTACTCTCGATGTTTTTTTTTAGGACATAACTTTAGTGGTAAATTAACCTTTTATGTATATTAATCCCGAATTACACGATGGTGAAAGGAATTCTCATCAAGAATGTCTGGATATTGATGATATATATATATATATTACTCTTGATGTTAATTATGCATTAAATATGTCTTATTTATATTTTCTCTTTCGTAACACATAAATTGATGCCATTAATTAATCAACACGCCTTTCCTCAAAATAAATGTATTTCACATGAACTGAACAGAAACATTTGTGTGAATTGTTAATAGTCTGCACCTAAAGAACGAGAGAGAATGCCAAAGGGGGCACATAGAGGCAAGAGGAAGGAGTGAGGGAGGGAGGGAGAGAGAGAGAGAGGGAGACAGAGAGAGAGGGGGAGGGAGTCAGAGAGTTAGCAGGAAAGAGACAAGCGACGAGGATCCAATATACCCATAAATCAATTAATGTCAAGTATAATGAAAAACTCAATCCACATATTAATTCAACTATTTTGCTGAGAAAGTCCGATATTAAACCATAAATATTTTTTCTGATTCGTCCAGTTGCATTGTTGAAAAAAGGTAAAGGGGGCTAAAGCGAAATGGATTTCTAATAAAAAGAGGAGAGAAAAGGGGGCCTTTGGTGGGGGTTGGGGGAGTTATGTGTCAAAAATAACTATCGAGGAGTCACGTGAGAGGTTATCACTTATTAAAGAAAGAAAGAAGAATAATATGATCGTAGAATTATGTTATGTCGGCCCAGCAGACACCAAAATCGCGGTTTAGCATATGCAGAAAACGCGCATGCGCGTTTGATAAGTAGATGATGAGTTATGTAACTAAAGGGGATTTCCCGACGGGAATTTCCACACCCAGCCAGCTCGCTGCTATTCGTACTACAGCGACGGTACGGGAACTCCCGTGCTTTGTTGACAGTTAAGAATCAGGCGAGAAGGCAAAGGACACTGTGAATGTGTTTATACTACGTCATCACAGCACTAGTAAACATTGTCGCAAATCATATTTTGAGGTATGACTTTTACTGTTGATCCACAGATCAAGTAAGTTCCCTGTTTGGTTTCTTTTCTCATGCATGCTATGTTTTCTTAATTTTTATCTCGAAACGTGAAACACGTACGAGAGTCAATGTGCCAGTCCGGCAAGGCATGTGTACGTGCAGAAATAATTGTATGGTATGTTGAAAAGGCGGTCAGTGGATGGAGCCACCGTGTCATTAGAACAGCAGTTGATACTAAAAGAGAAAGATTTCAGTCTGATATAGGCTATCAGCCAGGATATTGCACAAGGTGTATGCGATATGGCTTTCAAACTTGAAACAGCTAGCATCATGATCTTAGTAGCCTTTATTAAAGTTTTTTTTAAACAATCCATATGTTATGTAGGTCAACATACCCCAATGTTATAAGCATATTCATTAAATCATACTTGACTTATCATTAATACCATGATGTGTAGTTTTGAGAACATGTTAAATTTGCATATGATTGAGGACAAACATAGATTAAGTGAGACTTGAAAAGTAGTTGTAGACTAGTAGCCTATCTAGTTCACTTTGATATTGAACTGTTGCCACACATGCATGCATGCAATTGTTTTTAAATTACAGTCATATCATTATTGTACTTTTTCTTATCCTTCGTCCCCTCCAACTCATCATCATCATCATCATCATCATCATTAGCATTACCATCATCAGTACTATTGTTATAGTCATCATTATTGTTGTTATTATTATTATTATTATCATTTTCATTATTATTATTATTATCATTATTATTATAATTATTATTATTATTATTATTGTCTTATTACCATTATCATCATCACCATCATTTATGTTGTTATTGTCACTATTTTTGTTATTACTATTATTAGTATTATTATTATTATTATTATTATTATTATTATTATTATTATTATTATTATTATTATTATTATTATTATTATTGTTATTTTTGTCATCGTCATTATTAGTATTATCATTACCACTACTATGGCTATTACCATAGTGTTGTTGTTGTTGCTACTGTTCTGTCTGTTATTATTTTTAATATAGTATTATTGATATGTTTCTTTATTTCTATATCCCTACTCATTCACTTTCATTAAATTTCCCCATAGTATTATCTTTGTTTTTCAATTTATGCCCCATTTTGCCTCAAAGGTTGTGATTGGGGGGGGGGGGGTCCTTTGCCATTTTTGCCTTTGGATCTGCTCGTTGGGCTTCTATTCTCAAGTTTAACAACTGAATGAACATTTGCGCATGCAGCCCTATATTGGCAAATTCCAGTAGAGCTGGTCAAAAGATAAAAACTCATGACCTATGAACCTAGTCATGAATTGGAATGATTTTTGTAGCCATTTGTTTATATATGCATGTAAGAGGAACATGTACGCATGCAGAGAATGTGGGTATTGCGGATATTGTGGAAAAGAACCCTGGTCACACATATCTGCCTTCCTCTCTAAGCTTACATTACTACCGGTATCACTTTCCTGTCTCCTCAAGCAAAGAGCTGGGATGTGTACATGCATGTACCTTTATCATAGTCAAGTTGGGCATTGGAAAATGGATGGCTATTGTATGGTTCAGAAGTCACATTGTAAAGCAGTTATAATCCCTGCTATACACTGAAACGCTGATAACAGCTGCTGGAGCTAAAGGTAGGGTAATAATTTCTGAAGCTTTTTTGGAGCGCATAGGGACGTTAATGTGATATGTGCTAGAACAGATTGTTATACACTACACCTGCAACCAGGCTTGTACGTATTCTGTATGTTTATTGAAATTCTACTGTGGTATAGAGGGAACGTTTCTACAGTAGTATTTCCAAATCTAGTTACACATAAGGCCTACTGTTAAAAATTACTGGTTAACAATAAAAGTTCTTTTACTGGGATGGGGGCGGGGGTGGGGTTAATGCTTGAAGCTTTATCCTCACTTAAAAAATATAGCCTTGTAAGTAACTTTGCCAATGTAAATTGCATTTTGAATTCATAGGGAAGCAAGCATTAATGTTCATATGTGTGTTTGTTACAAGGAAATAATCAACCTAGGATTATGAAACCATTTTGCTGCAGATAGTTCATTATATTTATTTTCTAATTCTAAACAGTTACTTTGGCACCATGTTTGTTTACCTAAATCTGTAGCCACAAAGCAAAACAAGCTTTTGTGAATTCGAAAGGCAACTGTGTATTATTATATTGCACCTTTGCCCTGTCACGTTCTACATGAGAGTGGGAGAGAAAGATAGATCTACATTTTTCAACTGAATTATTCATACCCTTTGTAAATGTGATGCTTTGGTGTGTGTTTTTTTTCGTAACTGAAGAATTAAAAGTGGATTGGCTAAGTTAGGGATTGTGTTGAATACCTTTTGATGTAAGCTTTTATTTGTCACATTCTCAAGAATCATATATCAGAACATATGACGATTCCACATACTTAAAAACCTTACAAAACTTGGTAAGCATGAATAATGTTGTTGTTAACTGTAGATAGTAAGAGAGAAGGGGGGATGGGGGATCCAGGGGAAGAGGATTTTTTTTTAGAGAAACAGAGAGAAACAAAGATAGAGAGAGAGAGAGAAGGATGAAGGGAGAAGGGGTGGTGAGTGAATGAAGGTATGAATGAAGGTATTGGTACAATTGAAAAGGATTATTTACTATTAGAATGTTGTTATATTTTTATATTTAATTCAGGCCCAAATAAATCAGATCAGATCATCTAAATCAGGATGGCAACCGTGGAGGTCAGACAGCGAGTTGTCCGGAGCGCCACTTGGACATGGCGAAATCAAGATGGTGGTGAGGGTCATCTCGGGACAGTGGTCAAGCTAAAAGATCAAGACCCTCAGGAACCCATTCCTGCAGACTGGGCCAAGATCAGATGGGATAATGGTAATGGTAACAATTATCAGGTCGGGTCCAATGGGTCATATGATCTTGCGCTCTTCGACAATGCCCCCGCAGGTAATTATTCCCTCACTGAATCTTGTAACAATTTTTCTTTTAGTCTATATTAAAATAAAAAATAAAACTAGTACTTAAATCAACAGATGTTTTATGAAATGGCCAATAACTATATTGTTTATCTATTTACAGTGACAAAAACTTTCTAAGCTTAAGTATCTTATTTGGGGAGGAGGGGGAAAGGGCATCACTTCTCAATTCATATTGACAGCTACACGAATGCTGCTACACAATTTCTTAATTGTTTTTCCAGGTGTGATTCATGTTGGTATATTTTGTGATAGCTGTTTGATGAATCCTATAGCTGGCATACGCTGGAAATGCAATGATCAAAGCTGCCCTGATTATGACCTTTGTACTCCGTGCTACATGAATGATAGACATGACTTGACTCATAGATTCACTCCCTTCACCAAACGGAAAGAAACAGGGTATGTAAACAAAAGACATTTTTTAATTATGAGTTTTTGCTCTTGTGTATTTTACATTAAAATGCAATATATATTGTGAATATGTATATATCTTGTGTGGGAAAGTGGGATAGAGAACTTGAAAACTCAATGTTATTCAGGATATACTCAAGAAGTTGGGCAATGGGGGGATTGCCCTACTAAAATGAAAGATAGATAGTTGGGCCCTCTCCCACGCCAGGGGGCATGAGATGAGTTCAGCCTATTTGAGTGATATCGTCATAATTCATGTGAAGATTGTGATGTCAAGGTTTTTCTTTTTTTCTAAGCCTTGCTATAAAGAACGTTTTAGTCATAAATAAAGATCACTCATAACAATACCGTTACTCACCTGTTTTATCCCTGCAGGCAAACTTTTGACTCATGAAATTTGAGTTGGAACTATCTCAAAATGTATTTACCTCTTTTGATGTATTTGATTGGAATATCTCCCCACAATCTGATTGTTCTAGTAGCTTCATACATTTCTCTTAAAAAATAAAAAGGGAGATATCTTTGATTCCTCAGGACACCAGTGACACCTCGATTTGGAGAAGCGAAGACAGTTTCCAGAGGGCTGTGTCCAGAGGCAGAGGTCTGTAGAGGGAAGGATTGGCAGGGAGATGATGAAGATGGTATGAAATACATATTTTCCACTTCTTCCTTTTATTTTATTTTCATTTAAGATTTGCCTATTTGCCAGTGCAATGCCTGTAAGTAGTTGATTTTAGTAATTTGTTTTAAAAGTAGTTTTACAAATCATCATGAGCTTTAGCTTAACAGTAACAGAACTTAGGGATGATTTTTTTCTTCATTTTCTTAGTCCTTTTGCAAGATATTAACACTTTGGTTGCTTTTTCTCCCTCTCTGCATGGTTGCTTGTTTGCCACACGCGCCATTTTTCATAAAACAGTTAACACCAATTGATGAAAGGATTGCTTTGTGTCATTTATTGTCTTTCCAAAATCAGCCTTTTCCTATCTTAATTGCCTTATAATAACTCTAAATTGTAACCTTTTACAATAGTTTTTAATCTCAAAGCCTTTGGTATTTTAATCCCATGATAAGTAAAATGTGGCAAGGGGGGGGGGAGTATTTATGTGGAACAAAAAGAGTTAATAAAACTTGTAGATTTCGGCTCCTACCTAGCACATAATGCAGTACAGTGAATGCTTTAGCTATTGCCAGTGCAAATTTATCAAAGGCAAGAATACTACCCCAAAAATTATTCATGCAACCTGCCATTTAAATGTAAAATTACCATTTCGTTATCATTTAACTAAATTTGTGGTAGATACTGTGAGCGTTCTAACAAAATGAAAATATGTAGTATACATATCCCTACAGACATGTCCCTTATCTATATATAAATATTTGGAGATATGGCTTACATTCAGTAAGAAAATTGGCTTGTACCTGATACTACTGGTATGTTTGCGGATAATTATTGAGTAATTGTTTAATTCTAATTGATTTTGTTTAGCTTTTGTAATTATTTAGTCTAAAAAATGGAGTGATTGAATATTCTCTCAATGATTCAGGCGACGGCGGGACTGTTGTTGAGATATGTCCCTTCTCTGAAAGACCACGGTCAGGCGTCAATGTTTGCTGGACTCAGTCTAAACTGGTCACTACTCATAGAGTTGGATTTGATGGGAAAATGGATCTAAAATGCACCACACCAGGAACAGGGATAGGTTACTACGCTACACATCTCCCTGTTTTAGGTAATGTATCACTCAGTTTGTCCTATTGACCCACAATATTGGCTGCTCTATATCTTTTTTTCTCCATTCACTTTTTGATTTTGGATTCTGCTCCACCTGTTGTCTGCTTTCCATCACTCTTATCTTCATAACCATCTTTATCACTGTAACAAGTATTAGTTTTAGTAAATGTCATAATCATTAGAATCATGTAAGAATATGAGAAAACCAATTGTCCCAAATAAGTGAATGGCTATTACATTTGGTGCATTATGCTTTTTAAGGAAAGGAAATGATGTTGAATTATTTATCATTAGAATTACACAACATGTAAAAGTTATTAATCTCATCTTTAGTATATGGTACATTAGTAATGATGGATCAAGCAGGAACAATTTGTAATAGCTAGACAAAATGGCATTTGTTTAACTGCCTCATTTTATTTCCTAAAACAATACGGCATGTGCCTAACCAATCGCTAATCATGCTTCTCACTCACTAAGACTTGATCCTTTCTTGATGGTTCTGGTCTCAAATATAAGAAATAATAGTTCTTCAAATATGTGTATGTTTATTATTTTTTGTTTGGACAATTTGGTTTCTGACACTGCCACTTCAGGCCGTCCGAAATTATTCATGGTTTCTTGATCATGATTGTGGTGTCATATGAATTAAGAGAAAATAACCTTATCAATCATAGCTACAGTAATCAAGGAATAATTTGAAATTGACGAGTTGTTTATTCGTAAACTTGGGTTTTTCTTTTTTCAGGGACACCCTGTGTAACATATGATATTTATCTTTCTTTCGGAAAAAAAAACAACTTTGTATTTGCAAATCTGTTGTTTATTATTTTCTTTGCAAAAGTAATGACTCATCCCAATGTCGGGATATCTTTTTCCAATATCTATCAAGGTTCTTCACCTAGGACCATTTATTATCATGCACACAACAACATATATGTATGTCATTCGTTTAATCTAATTTTGAATGGGATTTCAGTTTGCGACATTTTGTTTTGCCTGTTTATAACTCTATTCCTGAATAGGCTCAAATGAATTATATACTCTTGAATACTATTGTGATAAGTTCTTTTATCTTCATCTATACTAAATTTCAAATGTTATATGAATAGGTATTGTATGATGTTCTCACTATCATGCATATTGCGTTTTTTTTTTTAAGTGACTTTCGTTTGTTCTATTTATTATGATGTACGTAACTTTATTTGATTATTTGGTAAAACAGATAAAATCAACTTTGAGCTGCATGTCATGTTATTTCGACAAAGATATTTGTTTTTAATGTCCAACCTCTTAATTCCATTGATGTGGTTGTTTTGAAAACAGGTAAAGAGGTTGGTTTGAAGGTTGGAGATCTGGTAGCTATTACTCTGGACAGTGAAACATTGCATATCATGCAACAGATGGGTGGGCGAGAGTGGTTACCAGAAATGAGAAATGTGAGTAGCGTGATATAAATACGAATAATTAGATAAACAAACAAACAAATGTATGCAAACAAAGATAAGCAAACAAATACATATGTATTTTCAGCTGAACACATTATTTGGGTTTCAGAGGAGCTTTGAATAACATTAGTAAAGTCATCTATACAGACTGTATGTGACATGAAAGATAATACACGAAAACAAACACTAATAGCTTCAGGAAGTTCATGTAAATTTCCCCCAAATATCTAAATACATCAATGGATGTATATGTATGATATGTGTATATACTAACATACATAGTATAATAGGGTCGTTTTTACAAAAATAAAATATAAATGATCATTGTCACTTGAAATAAATTATAATTCCATTGATCTTCTTTTCACACTCTTTACCCTTCCAGCTGTATGGGAAGGTTGCCAAGGTTACTGGTATCAATTCAAGCGGGGATGCAGAGGTCACTTACCCCGGGAGAAAGGAACAGCCTTTCACCTTCCATCCAGATGGACTGAACAAGGTATTGTCTGAAGTTGTACATCACTTGCTTGTGCTCTTCTGTAATTTCGTAATTTCACTGTAACTTTAATTTCTTCTCCTTCCTACACGTGATCACTCATACTCACTGTAACTCTGGCCCCATCTCTGTCTCTTTCTGTCTGTCTTTTGTCCCTCTCTCTGCCTGTATCGTCCTCTCCTGCTAACCCTTTCTCCCTCTCTTATGAGCACACGCACCCATACACCCTCCCGCTCTCCCACTCTCTCTCTCTCTCTCTATGCTATGCACACAGGCACACACATACACACACCCACACCCTCTCTTACACAAGATCTCTCTCTTTTAAGCCCAACGCACACACCCACACACACCCTCCAGCTCTCCCACACCCTCTCTCTTACACAATCTCTCTCTCTCTCTCTCTCTATTTTATGCACACATGCACACACACACACACACACCCAAACGTTCTCTCACACCCTTTAACTGTCTTACACAATCTCTCTCTATTTCTCTCTCCCCCACTCTCTCTCATCTTTAATCCCTGCCCCTCATCGTATCTATTTCTCTCCATCTCCATCTTTTTAAATTTTTCTCTATTATTATCATCTTCATCTCTTTGTTTAGGTTCCTAGGCTAGGTAAGGGAGACCGTGTGCAGATCGATAAAGACTTAAAGTTTGTGATGAATCTTCAAAAAAACAGTCAAAATGGATGGATCGATGGAATGGAAAAGGTCAGTCAAAACAAAGTTCTAAATAATATAAAGTTTTATATTACTTGTTAACCCTTTATGTGGTCATAGAGTACCATGCAAGTCTGGTACCAGTAATTGAGCCCCACTGTGCTTGGTTTGTGCATCACACAGAGAAGAAAAGTAAATGTAAAACCTCCTCCATTTCGAAAATGTTACTTATGAAATGAATTGCAAAAAAAAAAAAAATAATGATTGGACTGATTCTATTGTTACAAATTACTTCAATTCTTGTAATAAATCTGATGATTGTACCAAGTTTTTGACACTTCTGTAGCTGCTAGGTTATAATACTGTTCATTTTAGGCAAAAAATAAAAATACTTAAATGCAACTTAAGTTCTTATCATGTGAAACATAAAGTCCAATGGCCTTCCATGAGAAAGTATGGTTACAGGGAGCCACTGGTGATTATGACAAAGAAAGGTATAACTACCATGTTTCTGAATGTCGATTTGTGGTCTTTCTAGGAAACTCTTTAGGACCAAGTATTGCCTTTTTATATGGGATCCTATATTACCAGGAATCAAGAACAATATAATAAATAATACAAAGAATTGGACCAGTATAATACCTTCTTTTGATGAGAGTATTTAAAAAAATGTTCTTTAAGGTTTCGATGCATGCGTAGTAAATGATTATTTTATTCAACTTTGGTTTTCTTGGAAGACAGGTGGAAAAAGTTTGTATTAAATAATCCTGTAGCTTTTCTCAAAACATTCGTAAAAATATTGCGCCCTTGTGCTTATAAATGTCACATGAGTGTTACTCATCCAATTGGATGCTCTCTTACATTTATCTGTTTCAGTCTTGATACTCAATTTCTATTTTATTGTCTAGGAATGGAATGGAAAGCGATGCACGTCACAATAGCCATGTGTGACTAATTGGTTTGGAGAGAGTATAGTCTTGGGAGTTTGATGTAAGGGTGTTCGCTTCAAAGATGATTCACTGCTTGCAAACTGAATGATTATCAAAAATACTTCTTGTCAATTTCAGTGTCTAGGAATGGAAGGGACGGTGATGAACGTTGACTCACGTTACAACTGCCGGTTGCGATTGATTGGTTTGGAGAAAATGTGGTCATGGCATCCCTGCTCCTTGATCCTCATCAAGAAGAACTCATCAGATGATGACAAGCAGGGTGCTGAATCTACAGACCTCAAGCTAGGTGGGTTGGAATATCAACGATTTATGAAGACCAGAACAATTTGACAGGTTGAAAGTATGCATTGGCATATTAAATAACCTTGCTGCTACCCTTGTCAAAGAGAATTTGCCAAAATTCTCCCCAGGGAACAGAGTGTGTCCTTTGTGATGTTGGGGTTAGCAACTGAATCCAATGACTCTGATATATAATAATTACAATGTAAAGCGCGTAGGAACGTAGTATTAAGTACCATACAAATGTTTTCATTGTTATTATTGTTATCTTCTGTAACTGATCCAGATGGAAGTGGACAAACTGAAATGCTCAAGGCCTTGCTATCACTACTCAAGACAGAAGCTGGCAGCTCATCCGATAGTGATTCAGACGAAGGAGGTGAAGAATCTCAACTGATCAAGGCCGCTGAGAGAGGCAATGTTGAACGTGTCGTGGAGATTCTATCCACATCGCCGGAAAAGGTAATCCCGTTTTACTTCCGAAAATAAAAAACCAAACACTTAAGAGACATTAGACTTTGACGATTATACTGTTGAAAGTTTTATAGCATCAAAGTTACACGAAAGGTAAATGTTGTCTGTTTTGATATAATTTTAATATTTCATGGCATAAAACTTTTGTGAACCTTGCCCAATCTCAAAATGCTTGACAGTTCCTTGTTTTCCAAAACGTCTTTCAATATTGAGTTGAACTTTTACTTGTACATTGTAGTACCCATCATAAGCTGTATTAAAGCAACTTTAGTATATACTTCTAAGCTGCTTCATTGATATGGAATTCATCTTTTTGCACATCAAATCCTTTAAACTTCAAAAGGCAAGCATCGTGGTATTTTGGTGAATTAGGCTTATGACTATTTTTGGAAGTGGTGGCTGTTTTACCTGACTGCCAAGAAAGAATAAATGCTTGTTAGTAAGCAACCAGATGGCCGACGGCTTTAGGTCCTCTCTGATGGACCTGGTCATGAGGATTAATGCCTTACCAAAGCGCATCGCCTTGGTTTTGAACCCAGGTCACCGGATTACTGCTCTACCGACTGAGCTGTCGCGTCATAGACAGGGTTTGTACACAAAAGTACACTGTACTATGCAAATGATATTATGCAAATACTTCAACAACAGTTTGAAAATGTTTTTTAAATATTTGCAACATTTTATTTTTGGTAATTATTCCAGAATTTGTTTAAAGAAGTTATGTAGCTGGCAACCATGCGGCAAGCTTGCATATGGTTCCAAAAATGCAAACGAGGCAGCTTTTTTAGCTATCGCGCCTCCTCGATATCACAGGTCCCAGTTTGAACCTTGCTCAATGCTTGATTCCTATGACATGTTTTTTGCCCAAATTTGTCTCTCTCAAGCCAAGTGCATTAAATATATAATGCTTGGGTTATGATATTTGCAGGTTCCTTGAGAAGAGCACTATTAATTTTAATGAGGCTACCTTAGGTAAATAACTCTGTACTATTGTGATTAATATATTACAGGCAAATGCAAAAATTGGTGGGAAGACTGCCCTACACAAAGCAGCTGCCCAGGGTCATCTTGAAGTAGTCCAGGCACTTCTTGAGTCAGGGGCTGAGATAGATATCACTGATGATGACGAAAACACTCCGCTTCATTACTCTGTCGAAGGGTAGGTCATGTAACAGGCAGTGATTTGACATTTGCTCGAGCAACAATCGCTATGGTGACATTTGCTCTGAAGATTTTGTGTCAAAAGTAAAGGGTTAAGGCTCCCCGCAAAGGAAACAAACGCTGAGTTGTTTTTTACATGTACATGTAGATGAATGAAAAATGTTGGCTATACTAAGGCTCTTTGCATATTCAACGAGCCCTGTGATTTAGACACAGAAATGTGAGGCGTATTGTTCTTCACATCACCGTAAAAAGTCAGGGTTGTGTTTGGGCTTTAGGTTCGGCTTAGGTATTAATTGCTACGTATAAGCTATGTTCCCCGGTGGCCATGGCAATTAGTTTCGGGCCACCGTGGACAAAACAGGATGGACAACGATGAGACAACGCTGGGGGACGGAATGGACAAACGTGCCAGACCTTGCCGTGGATGCTAGGCCAGATTTTTAAACTTTCAACAAATTTGCCACGGCAGTCACGGTGCGGATGAGAAACCTAGCAGGCCCTTGAACGAGGTGAACGCAATGAAACTTGACAGCTAGGCCGTAACAAAACTCGGAGGTGGTCCATAGTGGGACATTTGTCAGGCCCGGCGCACTAAGGAGCGTTGCGTTCTACTACAGTCTGACAGGACGTGCTGGTCTCGGGATACAATGACTGCTATTGCTTGGGAGGCCTTTTTTTTAAATATTGTGGGCACAAACATGCTTCAATTAAAGCTGCCCGGCGTCCATGTTTCATCCGTAGAAAGCCTTGACAGAACGTGAAAAATGTGAGGAACCCCATCAGAACGTGACGGGCCGAGATCGAGTTCCCTCGAGGGAACGACCCGTACTGGCATCGGAGGTAGACAGCAGGCCGAACCGTAGTGTGCCTTGGAGCCTTCAGGACAGCATCCCCTTTCCCTCCCCCGCCCGGCCCGTCGCAGAAACCTTATAGACCGTGAGAAAACTTGGCAAGACCTTGGCAAGAGCTAACTAAACTTGAATACAGAGATAAAATTGACCAAAATCTCACGCTGCACTAGATTTCGGGCAAATGGGGCTGCCTTGGCCGCCTGCATGGAACAAAGTGTAAAGGTAGCATTAGGACTAGGGTTAGGTATGGTGTTTGTTCCAGGGTTGAAGTTAGCAATCCGCTTAGTGTAGGAAGTTACTGCAGAGAGATTGGAGCATGTGTCTTACAATTTTGACAGATACATGTATGATGTGATATACAATGTACAGCTAAATCTGTTCAAAGGTGTCATGGTCTATAGTGGGCACACCCAATGGTTTAAGGTTAGAGTCCTGCCGCAGCACACAAATGTTTTCTACTCTCTACTCATGTTGTGTTAGTGGGTAGCCGGTGAGTGCCTTATCAGGGGACCTCAGCTAATGCCAGGGTATTAGCAGTACAGCACTAGAAACATTGAAATTCAGCTCTATATAAATGTTAGTTTTCTTCTTCTCCTCATTATTACTATTATTGTAGAACCCGCTGTATAGATAAAGTTGGCTTTGCAGACACAGTTTATCATTATGTAATGATTTGTTAAATAATGTAATTTTACAGGAATATTCTTAGCTTATGATTTTAATTTCTAAAATAGGAACCCAAGCACACAGAGCATAACAATTTCAGATAATTGTTTTGTCCCCTTTAAAATAAGAACAAAAATTGCATAGGTCTACTTGGATGTAAAATTATGGAGGTTGATTCCTAGGAAACCTGTTTTGTGCAGAGTTGAAACATGTATTATGACAAAAGATGTAGGCTCTGCACCATGATGTTCATTTCTGACTTTTAAGGCACATTTCAAGAAGTTTCATATTGTATGTATGTGAAATGTCCAGTAAATGGTGTACACAGTAGGCAAATGTGTGTGTTATTCTTAAACCTACCACAGGGATGAACCAGCTATCACAAAGTATTTGATTGGTAAAGGAGCAGATATAAACAGAGGTAATGATAAAGGAAGGAGACCGATCCATCGAGCAGCTTACAAAGGGTTTGTTGACTGTACAAGGGTCTTAATTAACCATGGATGTGACATTAATGTACAGGTATGTATCAGTTTGGCCATTATTATTATAGATGTGAGAGTGAACTAATAAAGAGGGCTGCAGCTAGCCCACAGGATGGACATACACAAGACGGTCAGCCGATATGACTGACAGCCTACAAGACTGACAATATCAAGTCTAGATTATAAAAGATTACCCTGGGGTTCTTATTTGTCTATGAGTTAATTGGTTGGGGCGGGGGAATTCTCCTAGTAAAGAATTTGTTGAGGGTATAATTGTCATGGAAATCATTGTCCTCTGGGTTCGTTTTGGTTTTTTGGTTTGGTTTATTAAGATTATTTTTAAATCATTGAACATGCTGCTAAGAGCTGAAATTGTTAACTTTAAAAGGTTAAAGAACATTGCATGAAGTACATTAATAACACATTCAAACATATTGAAAACTGAACAAGTATTATATATATTTACATGCCATTTACAAGTTTCGTTGTTAATATAAGTTACCATTTGCTTTGGGTAAAACAGAAATTTGAGAATTGATAAGTTACATGTTTATTGAATCAATGACGGAGTAGTCCACAAAGATTGTCTGATTGATTGAGATTATGATTTTCAAACCATAAAATATGTAAATGTAATACAAACAAACAACGAAAGAGAGCTCAAAACTGTACATATATGCAGGTAAAATAAAATTTAGATGCATTATAAGATAAGATAAGTACAGTGAAAGAAATTAGGTTACAAGAGTTGTTAAACAAGTTGGTGTTCCGAAACTCAAAGCAATGTGCAAAATTAAGTATTTGATGGAAGGGGGATATTGTAACGGACTAGTCACCCTGATCATGAAATGAATTGCAGTTAATATCTCTAAAGAATATTACGAATACGTCCATGAATTCATTTACTTTGGCCATACGTATGAATGTGTTTATTACACATGCTATTGCAGTTGATTGCAACGTTTAGCCTAGAAGGCAATTAATGACGAATATAGAAGAATTGGAATTATGACATTAATGTTACATAGTTTCCTATAATTTGATATAAGGATTCAGAGAAAGATACTCCCCTCCATGAGGCTATAATAAATAGCAGGGTAGATGTCATTGAACTATTGGTGAAAGTTCCAGACCTTGATGTGACTCTGGTCAACAAGAGAGGGTTTCCAGCTCTACAGTTTGCAGCTGTCCAGGACAAACTAGAGTAAGTATTCCCCTGGTACTATCACTTCACATTGACCTTAATATTGTTTGCATGACCAACAGATATTTCATGCAAAGTTAAAAGGGGTGATTTCCAGGGGTGAAAGAATGTTGGGAAAAAGAGTATGCTTTTGGAAAAAGCAAGAAATTTTATGAAAAGGGGGTCATATTTTCACAATGATTGCACGCAGGAAATACGTTTGTACCTGCCTTCAGAAAAATAAGCCTACTTTTTGTAAATTTGTACTCGATGAGCTCCCAAATTCGGCTTTATTTAGAGCACATTTCTAACCTTTTTTGTCTGAAAAAATTCTTTAATGTATGAAAAATAGAAGGCTTTTTTTCAATTTTGCTACTGATCATGGGTTTCACCTTTGAATATGATATCACACCATCGGCAAGTATCCTTTATGCTTGTTCCATTGTGTCAGTCAAGCACAGGCAGGCATGATTCATCTTCTTGATTGAGCCAGGATTGAGATGTGGCCAAGAGTATATTTTGATTTGTCCCGAGCTTGTTAAGCTCTGGGGACATTTGTCCTGTTCTTTACTTTGTCGAAGAGATCGGGTTATGATTGTATTTTAGGTTACGTTTAGGTTTAAGATGAAGAATAATAAAAGGACTTTGACTTCAACTTGAAATTTATGATTATGAAAATTTCCTGTCTGATCTTGACTATTTTCGTTTTATTTATTTTACATTTTAGACCTGCTGAGTTAATTGCAAAAAGTTTTCCTCAATCTATTGCTTATGTAAAGCATGACGGTTTCACCATACTGCATATCTGTGCAGTCAATGGCCATGTAGAAGTCATGAAGGTTGTTATGGCTATAAAGGTAATTTACTAAGACTATCAAGTACCCTAGCAAAACGTTAAGGCACATCAACACCCGTCTGGAATGCAAAGACACAATTGTTGGTGATGATCTTGAATTTAACACTTCTGTTGCTTTCTTTGTACCCTCTCTGCATAGTCACTACTTTGCCATAAAAACAATTTTGCACAAAACAGTAAGCACCAATTGACTGAATGATTGCTTTGTGCAACGCAACGGCTTTACAAAATTACCCACTTCCGGTCTTGATCCATGACAACCCTCTTAATACACCAGTATAGATTGATCTTGCAATGGAAACAGTTATTTATTTTTGAAGCCTGTGCTAAAAATTTCAATTTTAAACGATTAGGGATTTGCGTTTCAGTTATGACTTTACATACCTCCTTCTCTGAGTAAGCTACCAGACAAGTATGAAACATAAAAGCAAATTTATTGTCTGAGAAAAAGAGATTCCCCATCTGCATGTAGCTTGTTTTAATTTTCATGTTTATGTACTTCTGATTTTACAAATTTAATGGACTGGATGAGATATATGACAGTTGAATATCTGTAGTTGTTATGGTATGGTGAATGTGTAAAGATACATGTTCCTGAAAGTCAACTTTATTTGTGTAGTAGAAGCTAATACATGTACATGTAGGCTATCAATACATGAGACACATTGTGCAACGTATATCTCTATGTATGACTACTAATTTGTCTAATTACCACAGGCCTATAATACAGGGGCCTCACAGTTTATGCAGGCAATGGTGAAGCATGTTGAACAGTCTTATTTAGATAAGGATGAAACTTATGTATCTATTACGATGACTAAATAATGAAAGTTGTATATTTTGTGCTGATGGAAGGATCATGGGTTGGATGTGAACGCTAAGAACGTGAAAGCAGATACAGCACTTCACCTGGCGGCTTATAAGGGATATTCCCACAGCATAGAGTTTCTGGTGTCACAGGGTGCTGATATCAATCTTCATGGTGAACATGATCACACTGCCCTGCACCTCCTTGCCCACAAAGCAGTGAAAGATCCAAGTGATATCAAAGACACTCCTACACTGAGGAAGGTATGTCTACGTTTGTGTGTGCCCAGGGAAAAGAGTATGAATGTCTCATAGTAAAAGCTCTGGTGTGAATAGAGATCAATTTGATACAGAGATCATATTCTCCAAAACTGAAATTATTAAGTCAAATATTTTATGAAATAAACCATATTTCGTTTGTGAATTTTTCATCCAAAACATACCAAAGATGTTTTGCTTAAAGGTAAAGACCAGTATTGGAAACGCCCCAATTTCAAAAAATGAAATGGAAGCTCTCATTACCAATCATGTGAAAGAATATGTTTTGACTAATACATGATGATAAACAATTTGCCGGGAAACCGCCTACTAATTCATATATTTGGTAAATTTGTTTCTCTCATGGTCTGTGAGAGATATAGGGTAGTCCCATATACATCTTTCTGTGTATAGTGCTTGTAACTTTACAAAGAATGGGCCAAATTTCTTATCATTTTGATGATTCCAAAACCTTGCAGATGCTAGATGCTAGATGATCAACCTTTTCTGATCGATTCCACAACGTTTCTTTCACAATGCAATCGCATGACCATAACTGGTCTTTAGCTTTAAGCTATTTAGGTTTAATTAATGTTGTGTTTGTACACAAATGTCTGAAATTATTTTGTTGCTATTGATGTATATTGATATAATAGTTGCCAATGACTGTACTTATACCATGATCTTTCAAGAAAAAAACATAATATAAATGCAATTTATTAAGATAGCTTAGTTGGGCGCTGATGTAAGATGGTATCCATTATGTTCTGTTTCCACAAGATGCTTACCCTAATGGAGAGACGGATAAGGAGGAATGATATTTGGTGCTGTGTAATATTCCAGACAGAGCACCCAATGTTAGTGAAGGAGTTTCAAACATCATGCAGTCACTTTCATGGCCTGGTTATGGTCAGGTGACGTCCCTAATGGAGAGACATATATGGATGAATGATATACATGTGACTTTGAGACAAGTCATTTCTAGAATATCCCACCGCTGCCACCATTAAAATGCAAAGCAACAATCAGTTCGACTGCCAGGGCTCATATACATTCACTGATAGCTACTGTAAATAAAAGATCATGTGATAATAGTTTATTATATGATTTTGATGCTCATTACTTTGGAGGAATCTCCATAAACACCTTTTTTAAATCAACTGGTACCATCCCCCAAATGATAACCAGTGGTCCTATATTTTCAGATTTTCAGGTATCGTAACTTGGTGTTCTAGTTAAAAATATCAAATCGATCCACATTTGTGCAAAGATTAATTGACTTTTTGCTCTGTATTTTCTACCAGATTCGCAAGCGTTTTAGAGATTGTGGAGTTGATAACAGTGCTGATGCTGCACTCTGCTTCATGGTTCTTAAAGGAGCGTCCATAGACATAGATAATGTCAGATGTCGAACACCGCTATATTACATCAGGAATGCTGAGCTGAAGAAAACTTTGAAGAAGATTGCTCGTGAAAAGATGTAAGTCAATTTCCTTAACACTTTGGTTGCCTTCTTTGCCTGTCTGCAAGGTCGCTTGGTTGCACAAATGCAATTTTTCACAAAACAATAGGCAACAATTGACAGAAGGATTTCTTTGTGCAACCCAATAGCTTTGCAAAATAGCCCGGTTTCAGTTTTAATAAATAGCTCCAAGAAAACCCTTGTAACACCTGTAAAGATAAATCTTGCACTGGAAACAGTGTTTAATACTTGAATAAGCCAATGTGGCACAGAGGAATCATTTGTGTGTTATATAAAGAATTATAGAAGATGTCAAAAATCATATGAGATCAAAAAAATGTAATTTGTATTGTTATTATTTTGTGTTATGCGAAGCAAAATATTCTGTGTACATGATGCTCTTCATACCCTTCAAACCTGATGTTGATAAATATTTACCATTTTAATTCCTGTTAACAATTTTATATTCTTTCTTGGCCAATCACATAATTTATAGTCCCTTCTTATATTTTCTTTGTTCTATTACATTTTTGAATCATTAGTTCTGTTTTATTTTTAGTTGATTAATGCCATCTTCACATTTTCATTTCTTATCTAAATGATCTTACATAATAATCATTTTTCTTGTCACCTTGCATTATTAACAAAAGTACTTGTACCTTCGTCATTCATGAAACTAGTGTACTTACACATATATTTTCTTCACTTATTGCAATGTAATTATGTCTAGGATATAATGCATTTTATCAATACCTTTTTTTAGATCTGATGATATGTCATCATGGGAGGACCTCGGGGAAGATGAGGATGTGAAGAAGGGACGCCTGAGCAGTAACTCCATCAGTGTTGATGACGATGATATTATCGTTAAGCGAAACGATGGTCTGAGCATCACTGATAAAGGCTCTCCAAATCGGATAAGACAGGACTCAGCTGAGAGTGAGAGTGGAGCTGATGGCCGTCCAGTAGGAAACCAAAAGAAATCTGGCAAACCAAAAATTGAAGGTAAACATCTTTATATAATATAAACAAGTTAAGCCTGCTGCACGCTACACCATATGACTATGATCCGATTTCGGAAGAACTTGTGATAGCATTTTATTTGAACGTTTACATGACCAAGGAGCTGACTAGTTATTTGATTAAAAGAATCTAAATTTTAGGGGATTTCATGCTCCTTTTAAGGGGGGAAAGCTAAATCGGCTCAGAATCGTAGTACGTCATACCAGGAGTGCGAGAATTTGAAGCCGTCTACAATTTCAATTCAATTTTATTTCGCAATATAAAAATCAAAATATACAAAGTAACAGTACATTTTAACTATGTTTACAAAGGTTATATGCGGGGCTTTCCATGAAGGATGCGAAAACCTGTGAAGTTGGATCGCCCATTAAAGAATGAAAAACAAATACAAAAAGAAATATAACATATTATAAGCACACAACAATAAATTAAGTAAAATAAGCAAAGTACAAACACTTCAACTATCTATAAGACAAGAGAAAGTAAAAAAGAGAGAAGAAAAACAATATATAAAGCGGGAAAAGAAAGGAAAGGAAAACAAGATAACAATGAAAGAGGGTTCAGATATACAATTTAGAAGAAAAAAATCAACAACTGAGCTGATTAGTAATTATTTAGTAGTAAGATTTTATATTGTTTTTTAAAGGAAGATATGAATTGTGATTTCGTTATTACTTGGGGAATCATATTCCACTGCTTAGGACCTAGATAACTCATTGATTTAGCTTCATAACTAGACTTAACAGACCATAAATGAAATTTGTTGGAAAGCCGTGTATTGTAATTATGAATTTGACTATTATATTGAAAGAGGTCTGAAAAGGGGGCAGGTAACAACTTCTATAATAATAATACGCTAAGGCTCCGCGGGGGGCGCGACGTCTCGGCGAGCCTTTGTATTCTATTGTTTTTTAATGAGATCGCCGACCGAAGTTGGTGCAGCTATCTCCTCCTGAACCCTCCCCTCGGGGTACCCGTGCCCTGTGCCATCGTCCGCGGGAGAGTCTACTCTGTGGAATTGGCTATACTCCGCCCGAGGTCCTCCTCCGTGTCGACGTCCAGGGCGAAAACAGACGCGATATGCATAATGCAGGATATGCGTGACGATAGAGATACCTCATGGATATTCAAAATTACATCCGTAGACACACGACCGATGACTATCCACTCACATTAAGTTGCGTATTAAATGCACGACGCACAGGGTCGGGCTTACCCGAGTAAAGCATCTTTCTATAGGATATCCATTGTATAGTAGCTGCACAAGCCACAGAGATACACACGAAGCTTCCCGTCCACGTCCAAACTTAGGGACCTATTTCCATCATTATTGCCGCGATTTTTATATAGTTTTCATGAATGGAGGTATGAAATGAAAGCTTATTTTGTGATTATTACGGCCATGCTACTAAATTTTGATTATCATTTTCTAAAGGAAAGTTTTCACAAGAAAACCATTGGACTGACAATTCAGTCGCAAGCTGCCTTCAGTCAGTGCAGTGCTGCTGTGCAGTGTGTGTGAGCTGCAATTTAACTCCAGCAATTAAGCTCCAACACCGGCTCCGCGCACCGCAGGCGTCCGAGGCCTGCGGCGCCGGTGTTCGAGCTTTCTGGAGTTACACTGTGTGTGTGTGTGTGTGAGTTCAGCTGAGCTGAGCTCGAGTCGAAGAGATTTGACACTTTGAAATTGTTATCTGTTGGTTTGCATCATTATTGCCGCGATTTAGTTTCGTGAATAGATTTACGAAACCTGATCTTAGAATTAGTAAAAGTATTACTAATGTTTACGTTTTTAAACGACTGTCTGATTTTCTTGTGAAAATTTTACTTTGAAAAATGATTATCGAAATTCATGGTCAGAAATAATCACAATCTAGGGTCTATTATGTTACAGTTCTTGCATCAAATCAATGCATGAAAACTTAGTTATTGAACTAGAAAAATGTTTTTTTTTTAAATAGGCAATTATGAAGTATAGGAAGCCTGTAACCTGTCCTGAGCCTACTAAACAAATCTCAACAAAGTGTAGGCCTATCCTTTTATGAATTAATGAAAAAGTAGCCCCAGAAAAAAGAGCCCCCGAAAGTTGGAAAAAGTAGTCCCCGAAAATTTCCCAAAAATTTGAAATGGAGCCCCCGAAATGAAAAACTTAATTTTTTGCCTGCGCCCCCCTCTAGAATCCCTCGGATTTCCGCGTGTCCTGAGTTGAGTGTATATATAATATAGGCGTGGGGTCCACGGGTTTCAAGGGGCCATAAACCCCCAAAAGCTCGGGGGTTACGTTCTTCAAAGTTGGGAGGGGGGGGGGTGGGAGATCGAGATCAGATCGCAGCGAGTTGAGTGTATATATAATATAGGCGTGGGGTCCACGGGTTTCAAGGGTCTATAAACCCCCGAAAGCTCGGGGGGTTTAGGTGTTTAATTAGGGTCAGATGAGTATATTTTTAATACTTTATTTGTGACACTTGCGGGTCACTAATTGGCGTGGGGTCAATACGTAGAGTTGTGTAGTGTTGCGTACAAACTACGCTGGCCTACGTTACTATATGCTGAGGAACGAAAAGGGGTACGCAAGATGAAAGAAAACAATTCAACATGTTTAATTTTTTTTGCGTACTTTCGGCGTAGAAACTTGACGCAGAAAGCAGCCTTTTTACGCAACACTACGCTACATGCCTACGCAACAGTACGCTACCCTACGCCAGATCGACAAAGCAGTAAAAGCTTTCCACACAGTAAGCAACCATAAGCAAACCTGTACGCCAGCCTACGCATAACCTACGCAGGGACTATTTTCCCATTAATACGCAGCCTAATTTCTGCGTAGTCGGTACGCCACAATACGGAACTCTACGCAGTTCCAGTGGCTTAAAGAATAATTACCGGTACAGTTGGATCGTTTTTTAAATTTTTATATAAGGCCAAATTAAAAAAAAAAATTTTTAGCATCCTGTTTTTTCGAAAAATGGGAAGGAGGAGGCCCTTTTTTTTTTCTTTCAAAATGGCCGCTCCGTACATTTTCCCTGACATTCAGGCTATTTTTCAAGATGGCGGCCGACAATTTTTTTTTTTTCTTATTTAAAATCAGAAATACATTTTAGCAGTGCTTTTCATGTTTTTTTTCTTTCAAAAAAAAAATAAATAAATTAAAAAAAAAAAAATAGGAGGCGGCCCCCCAAAAAGGAAGCAGGCGGGGACGCTGTTTTTTTTTCTTTCAAAAAAAAAAAAAATAGGAGGCGGCCCCCAAAAAGGAAGCGGGCGGGGACGCTAAACATGTATATTTTTTTAATGGCCTGAATGGCAAATAAAGTTCTTGGTGGTTTTAATTTAGACAGTCTCTATATATCTATTTACACCCCCCCCCCCCCGCCCACCTCTAAAATCCCGCGGATTTCCGCGGGTCCTGCTAGTGTTTTTATATTTGTACATGAACGTTGCAATTTCTTGCTTATTTATATCATATATATTTAATAACGATAGCTTCTTAAACAAGGGTGCTGATGGTGCTAGATAATGAGAATTGGTAGCTATTCTTAAACATTTCTTTTGAACTTTAAATAGTGAGTCTAATTCAGTTTGTGTTGCATTAATGGCCCATACAATATTACAGTATTTCAAGTAAGGGAAAATAATGGAATGATATAAAGTTATCAAATTTTCGGGTAACAAACTATATTTTAGCTTATTTATCAAGCCAGCATTTCTGCTGATCTTATGTAAAACATTTGTGATATGGTCCTTAAATCCCAAGCAATTATCTAATACGACACCCAAGAAGTTAACGGAATTACTTAATTGAATAAGTTTATTGTTAATGTAAATGGGAATATTATCGTTATTAATGAAAGGACCGTTATTGCTAGCTATATCGGAAATTTTGGAAATTTTAGATCCTATATTATATTTAGTTTTTCGAAAATAAACACATTTAGTTTTGTCAACATTCAGGGACAATTTATTTGCTTTTAACCAGTCAGATATATTCTTAAGCTCATTATTTAGAACGCGGACAGTATTATTCAAATCTTTAGATGAAAAAATATACTAGTGTCATCAGCAAATTGATAGAAGGTTAATAAGTTAGATGATTTACAAAGATCATTTATGTATAAAAGAAATAGCAGGGGACCCAGTATTGATCCCTGAGGTACCCCAATAAAGACATTTAACGAAAAAGACAAAACACCGTGGACAAAAGTATGTTGAACTCTGTTTAAAAGATAGTCCCTAAACCAGTCTAATGCAATCCCTCGTATTCCACATTGTTGTAGTTTAAATAAAAGTATCGAGTGATCCATAGAATCGAATGCCTTAGATATGTCTAAGAAAATCCCTATTATATGTTCGTTAGCTTGAAATGAATCTAATATTTTTTGTTGCACTTTTAAAAGAACATGTTCACAGGAATAGCTGGGTCTAAATCCATATTGAGTGTCACTTAAAATATCGTTGAAATTTAAAAATTTATATAACCGATTATAGATTAGTCGTTCAAGTAATTTAGATTTCGATTCAATTGTAACAAGTTCTTATAATATTCTTGACGAGCTCTACGAAGGGCATTAATAACTTTATTTCTAATTTTTTTTAAATTTTCTCTCATCACTTGTACGTCTTGTTTGACAAAATGTTTTAAAACTTTTATTTTTTTTCTTAGTCAATTTCAATATTTTATTGGTAACCCACGGTTTCCTATTTTTTCTTCTCTTTTTTGTTGATGTAAGAGGAAAATGTTTATCATACAATTTAAGGAATATATTCATAAATAAAGTATAAGCTTTATCAGCATCCATACACCTTAGTACGTCACCCCAATCAATGTTACTTAATTCAACAAAAAAAACTATTAATCGTTTAATCATTGATTTTCCTGTAAGTATAGGACTGTTCTGAAACATTTTTATAAACACCTCTCTTATAGCAGAAAATTGGCATATGATCAGTAATTGAGGAATACAAAATACCTGGAGTAACATCATTGTCATTCGTTAATATGTTATCAATAATAAAAAGGGATGAGTTGGTTACACGGGTTGGAAGATTAATTTGAATGTAAAAGCCGTGTGACGCAATTATGTTCATTAGAGTAATAATACTATTTGAAGTAATTTTCAATAAATCAATATTATAGTCTCCAAGGAGATAGATTTGTTTATTTTCCTTGGAGAGTTCTTGCAATAGTTTATCAAAATATGTCATATATTGATATAAATTGGACTTCGGGGGTCTGTAGATTACACCAATTACTATACTTTTTAATCGAGGTATATTAATTTCAACAAATACAGTTTCACATGAAGAACACGTGGGATTCAAGTCATCCCGTAATCGATAACACAACTTTTCGTCTAAAAATATTCCCACGCCTCCTCCTCTACCAATTTTTCTGTTATTATTAATAAAATTATATCCATCCAACATGTAACAATTTTCGTTTTCTGAATTCAGCCACGTCTCTGTCATACCAATAGCCGTAAAATTTAAAGAAAGGTTGCTAAGGTAGGCAGAAATCTGATCAAAGTTTTTGGCCATACTCCTCGAGTTAAAGTGTATAGCACTAAATTGTACTAAATTTGGATCTATAGACTCTTTAAATTCATCTTCCAAATAATATTTGCAATCATTTACATATTGTTGATCAAAGTCAGAATCAAGAATTGGAATAGAATCGTTTAATCTTACATCTTCACTCATGTCATTTAAATCATCGTAAGTTATACGTATTTTGTTTACTTGTGCAACACAGTTAAGGTATTCATCATTGTTGACAGAAGAGAATGGAAAGACAGAACACAAATTCATAGACATGCAAAATACGGGAACAAAATATTCATAAAAAAACTACGTAAACTACAAAATTAAACAGGTCTATTGAGTAGTCCAAATTAATATATGTATATCTATATATATATATATATATATATATAATATATCGGGCAAAAACAAAACAGAAAATATAAAATTGAATGCATATGGAAATGCATCAGTGAAAATGATTGTATACTAGTATTTGTTCATTAATTTGTCTCTTTCCCAGTGTCAAAATGGTTCATTAACTTATTTTCATTATCCATAACATTCACTGTCCATTTTATTTTCATCAGTTTCTCTCATTCGGTCATTCATTGTCTTTCTTTATAACCACTTTAATTCTTCTTTGCTACGAATCACCCCGGGCCCCCACTCAGAGGTCGGAATGACCGCATGCGTGTTGCCAAAATGTCCGGTAAAGGGGTACTTTTCGTGCGACAAAGTCCGGCCCGAGAATTGTTAAAAAAAAAGGGGTGTATTTGACTTTTCACCCGGAGATTAAAAAGGGGGTGTTTTTCTTTTTTTTCTTCTCATCTCTTTGGACTCCTGAGAAATTATTCCGAATTTAGGGGGGTAAATTGAGCATTTTTCCTGATTTAGGGGGGTCTCCAAGGCAGGAAAAGCCCGCAAAAAGCCCGCGAAAGGGGGGTTCGGAAATGTTGGCAGTCCTCAGATAGGGGGTGCTTTCAAAAACAGGGTACGAGCATATGCGTACCCTAAATAACACTGAGTGGGGGGGGGGCCGGGCAAATCACTCGCTTGATGGTGTTTCCTCTGGTTGCCGGCAGTAACACGATTACGCGCCCATCTGAGGTCCATGCCTCTTTCACCTTCTCATGCTGCTTAGCGGCATAGAGAAGGTCCTGATTGGTCTTCGTCAATGCCTCGTCGATTCCGATACCACTTCCCTTTAGCTTCCTGCGCACTTTCAGGATTTCAGTTCTCATGCGATAAGTAGTGAGCTTCACGATGATTGCTCGCGGTCTTGGTTTCTTCGATGCTCGCGCTGTGCCTGGTGCCAGTGACGTAGTTCCGTGTGCTTCGTCACGCTTGGGAGCAGCGATCCGATGGGACCGGTCTATGTCATTCGGGGTAAGGGATACCCCGAGACGCTCCGTCACCAACTTACATATGACGTCATCAGTGTTCTCACTCATACTGCCATTCCCTTCACGGTTCATCTCCTCAACACCGTAGAACTTGATGCAATTTCGCCGAGAGTATTATTCAGTATCGTTTAGGGACATTTTGAAGTTGTCTATAGATGATTGATGGTTATGTAACTGATGATTCAATCTCGTAATTTCTACTTCTTTTGATTGCAGGATGGACTCAAATTCCAACAGTTTGACGTCATTATGGTCAAGTCGCTCTATTATGTTTTCGTGAACCTTTTCAATCTTTGACAGTCGCTTGATAAGTTTACCTAATTGTTTGCTTACGGCTTTATCGACTGCCTTTTCAATGCCGTCGTAGTAATCGTCGCTTTGGAGATATTCACGAATAGTTTTCATGGCTGCTTCTTCAGCCTTAGATTTAACTGGCATATTGCTGAAGCCAGTGATTCACTCAGGGGGAATGTGATATGTCGGTACAAATATATGAATATAACCAAGAGTCGAAGAAAAATTGTTCAGGCAACCAGAATATTACAGTTGAAGTTGACGAACTAGACCTTCGTTCATACTAAACATATTCACCAACACATTTCCGCAAATAGAGGAGACAATCTTTCAAAACATGTCTGATAATTCCTCGCTAAAAATGATATCAAACATCAGTTAACTCATGTATGTTCTTGTGTAGCAACACAAACAGATAATAGGTCGGAGTATACTGCACAAATTATGATGTAGGTTGAAGAACTAACACAAATGTGTATAACTGTATATATAGTCACCCGCACTCAACGATAGCATATGGGACTGTATAGTCATTCACTGAACAGTAACAAGCATCAGATCATTCACTTTCACCTCCATAAAACTTCGAAGAATCCACTATCAAACTTCCAAATCACATTTCAAAGTGCCACAATTGGCATAAAAATACACAGCAGCAAAACAAGAGACCATCGCGTTATGAAATAGGAGTTTTATCGATGATTTTACTCCTTTTCGGTAGTACATGTCAAAACAACGCGTCCGTTGAGGCTGGTAGTTCCTTTTGTATACTGACTTGAAGAGATAAATACACTGAAATTCAAGATGTTAATATTCTTATCATTATTTAGAACCAGAAGCAGTACCTCATTGTACTAATTCTTCTTATCGTGAACAATGATATCCACTGTTTTTTAAACTGAAAACTCTAAAAGTTGATGATATTTATACCCTGCAAACTGCAGACTGCACTTTTTATGTTCCGCTTACACAACGGGCAACTTCCCTTCTATTTCTCCCCATTATTTGATATGAATAAACATGTACACTCGTATTCCACAAGACAAGCTGACAAATTCCATTTGAGAGATCCAAAAACCGTATTAGCCTTCAAATCCATTTGGCATGCTGGTCCAGATACAATTGGAATTCACTCCCTACTGTAATTCAAAATCTGAAGTCGACATTCTCTACCAAAATAGCTGTAAAGACTATGCTCCTAACCCATTACCAATAATTTGTGCTTTAATCTTCATTTTATGTTATTCATTCAACTACCAATTGTTAAATGACCTGGCGTTATAAACATGTATTCTAATGTTATCAGGTGTCTGATATTTTAGAATTCTACAGTCTCTTCTCTTCTCTCTGTCTTTTTTCTATTGCAAGTCACTCTCTCTCTTTCTCTCTTCATTATGTTTCATCTATCTGCGTTCATTCAAATGAACTTATTACAAGGGTTGGATTGATTTTTAAATGGAAATGTTTGTAGACCTACATATATTGGGGTCAGCCAGGTTGGACCAGGAATTTAGACATACAGTACCTTCTATGCACATTACCCTAAAGCTGCTTCAATTACTTCTGGAAGAGTACCATCCTAGCTATCGTGTGTTTGCCAATACAATATTTAGGAAAGCCTAAAGTGAATTAGGTTTAAGTATTTAAGATGTCTTTGAAAATAGATTTATTGACTTAGTGCGAAGTACAAGAGTACCATATGAAGAGAATTGTCATTTGATATCTTTGCTTGAAATGCACTGTACACTGATAAAAGCTGCCAAAGCTAAAGCTACAGTTTAAATTCTCAAACCACTTTTGAAATGGCAGAGGGAAGTTGTGTGATAATGTGGTATGCACTGTAAAGCTATTTTAAATGTGTTGTGGATAAATAACCTGACTATAGATCTCAAAGATATGTGGTTCAAATCCCAGCCCGGCACCAAGCCACTTTCTACCCAGATGTAAATGGATACATGATAAAACTGAGTGCAGGTTACTTTGATGGCTTTGCTATAACCAGGATAATAATGTCTAAGCACCATTATATTATGCACTATTATTATGTACTATGTAGTAGAGGTGTTGTGGTGAAGTGGATAAGTCTCCAGACTGTGAACCACAAGGTAAAGGGTTCGAAGCCCTGCGGCTGAATTGACATACATTGGCAAGGCATTAATCTTCATTTCCCACACTTGATCCAGATGTATGAAATGGGTATGTGGAAGGAATTGTCCCTCGAATGGACGGTGCTATGATAGCTGGAGCTAAAGCTGGGGAAATAATATCCAAAGTCCTTTGAAAGTGCATATAGATTTAATTATTATGTGACATTTGATGTACAATAAATGTTGCTATACAATATAAAAACAGATTAGATTGTATATATTGATATTGATTTATATATTAGATTGTATATATGTATGAAATCATATTTCTCTCATGTTATTCTCATTCCAGTCTTCGATCTTGTGCACAAAATTGAAGTCTCTGACCTAGACATGGGTCCTGTGGTTGGGAAGGGGCAGTTTGGAGTGGTCCATCGAGCCTCCTGGAGGGGGACTCCAGTGGCAGTCAAAAAGATCTCCATGATGGGTAGCAGAAAAGATGAAATCGAGAAGGAAGTCGCTATACACAGGTATCCAGATATATTCTTATCACACATGTGTTGTTAGGATAGTCTCGTGTCTAATTACATTTTTCTAAGAAATTGAGAGTCATGTGTCACATCGTACCAAAAATGGCAGAAAGTGGCTTTCGGGAATAGCACAATCAATTGAAGTTCGAAAAGGATAATCTAGAGTGTTAGTTTTTCTAATGTTTGTTTACTATTTGATCTAAACACTTTTTGACAAGTACTAAAAGGGTATCTTGGAAGATCAGAAAGTTTTGGTGGTTGACTAGCATTATGCATGTCTGCTATGCTCCCCTGGAATCGCAGAATGTACATCCATTATACGGAAGCAAGCTTTGATTCGCTGACCGTGATAGATTCATATCTATAAAGTGCTGGGACACAACCATTGATTTATTCGGCTATATATGGATCCAGAATATTTATATTAAAATGTCATGCCTAACTTTGTAGGGTAGTGAGTATAGGTTTACTCAGGACTTAGCTTTATTGACCAGAGATATTTGTGATGAGAAATGATCATCAAACTTTCTTTCTCCTCCATATTCTTCTCTCCATTAAGACGGGCATGTCATCCTAACATCGTTCAGATGATGGCTCTAGGATACCAGGGACGAGAGGCCTTCCTGGTAATGCAGTTCATTGAAGGACCAAGTTTACACACCGTCATTTTCCCTGATAGGGATGACGTTAAGGTAATTAATTCAAGGGTTTCCAGGAAAATGCAGGGCTGAAGGGAGCGGGGAAACGACCCATTAAAGTGAATGATTGGTAGACTGGATACCATTCAGTTCCCTGATTGTAAGTGCAAGTTCGACTTCATTCACATATGATGTGATAATTGTCAAAAACAAAGCTACATCAATGAAATTACATGTCCCAGTGCCCTTCACATTGTTTAACTCACAGGAATATGTGTAGTGTAGTAGGGGCCACAGCTGCATACATCTTTTTTTCATTCAAAATATCATTATTTTTTTTAAGGTAGTTTACCATGTCACGTGAGTACAGAGCTTTAGAAAACCATCATTTCCCTAGACATAGATGATTTTATGATCATATCAAAATCTCCAATTTTCCTCATCTATGAATCCGAACGATTCTGTACATTGTTGAAATGGCCTATTTCTTATTGCATATCAATAATCATTTTGCAGATTCCTCTAGACTGGGCCAAAAAGCTTCAGATATCTTGTGAGGTTCTCCAGGCTGTAACCTTCATGCATGCCTGCAACATCTTACATCTTGATATTAAGCCTGCCAATATTCTAGTAAGTACATGGGGGAAGCCATTTTAAAAGTTCAGAAAGTTTATTGATGTATTGAATTCCATGGAAGGAGAAACACTTTATGTACTTCTCACTCAACTGTACTTCTCATGCTTTTAAAGGGTTACTGTAAATTCATGCTGGATGGGTCTGGTAAGATTTACATGTATGTCTTGATACGTTTTGTGTGCTGATGATGCCTGGTAGGCTAAATATATGTGTGATACCCGTGATACACACCATACAAGACTATACAAAAACAGTTGATATGCAACCCTTTATATTCATGTTGTATATATTGATCTTTAAAACCATGTGTCCTGTATTTTATCACAGGTTCAATTTTATATAAGGGAATTTACCCATCATAACATATAGTGTTTTTTATTCTGTTAGGTGGAATCTGCAACAATTCGTCCCTACATCTGTGACTTGGGCCTGGCCCACATCAAGAACCGCAACCTCATGTCCCAATCCGCAGTCAACATCAGAGGCACACCGTGCTTCATGCCCCCAGAGGCACTTGGCGCAACGGAACCCGGTTACAGGCACTCCAACAAACATGACATCTGGTCGGTTGCAGGAACATTAGTGGAGCTATACTCCAATAAGCGGTTGTGGGGAGACTCGGTGCATCCTCTTGCCCTGATGGCTCGTATTTTAACAGGCCAGATGAGTAAACCTGAGTCTTTGACAGCTGTAGATTCTAAGGTTCAGAAGATCCTTGAACCATGCTTCAGACAGAAGCCAGAGAAGAGACCAGCCGCTTCTGATCTCCTCGATCAGTTCAATGACCTCACTTAACGGTAGTGTACAGAGTTTATAAAAAGGGAAAAAAAAAGTAATAATTGTCTTTGCTTTGTTAAGAACAATAATAAATATATTAATATTAGATAATGTTATAGCGCACATATCTACCAAACATGGTGCACAAGGCGTTCCAATATTATTCTTGCTGCACAGAGTACAGAATAATGATCCCGGCACTCACAGCATTGAATAAATTTAATATTACCGGTCCCCATTTGTGCCTGGGTGGAGAGTAGAAAATGTATATTAATGTCTTGCAAAAGGACACCAGTGTTTCACACATGTCCTTGGCACCTCCAGACAAATGTTGACTGGAAAATCATAGATACAACTGTACAGGAAAACACAGATCTTCAACAAAACATCATCTTTCAATGCCTGTTGGAAAAATGAAGTGTGAAAAAAGATTCTTGTAATATTCAATGGCTCTCAATTTTTTGGTAACAGCTGGTGGGATAATGTATATCTCAATGGTACATGTACAATTGTTTTGAAATGTATTGTATTCTGAAGCATCCCAAAGTGATTTAGAACTTCCAAAGGAACAAAGCTGTACATAGCACAAGTATTCATCTAATCATACATATAACTAGAATGTCTAGATGCTTCCCATCTCAAGAAGAACATCATATTTCTTTGCGACACAGTGATCTGTCTGCTTGAATGATTTAGTCTAATTTAATATTATAGTATTAATGACTGCTTTGAGAGAAATAGTTGTTTTTATACGCTCAAGGGAAGGTTAGAATTGTGCTATTACCCGAGGCGTGCCGAGGGCAATAGCCCAATTGTAACCTTCCCGAGAGCGTATAAAAACAACTATTTCTCGAATATTAAAGCAGTCATTAATACTTTTATATGCCGAAAAAAAAATAGACTAAAAAATAAAAAAAACTTTTGTCGAAGATGGGGATCGATCTCTTGCGTACAAAAGGTGATGATACTAAAGTCAGCGCCTTAACCCGCTCGGCCAGCGCGCTATGTTACCATAGATAGCAGTTTTCTCCAATATATACATTAAAATGGATTGAAAACGTGGATGCTTCGCCGCTGCTTCGTTAAACGGGCAGTTCTTTTACTTTTGCAATGCATATTGGCACGAACTTAGATCAAGATCTATCGGCAGATGTTGTTTTTTTGTTTTTGGAAGTTTATTTTCGTCTTCATGTCAACAATGCAAGATAAAATTGTCGGTAAGATCGATCGAGATTCAATTGTATTGAAATTACCGACCAGTTCTTCGCACACATACGGTATCCTCGATCGCTCAGACCATTTTTCAACATGTAAACCTATGGGGTAACCATGGAGACTGAACTATTTTCCCAATAACCATGGTTACTGGGAATTTTACAGAAATAGTTGAAGTTTATGAATGCAATTTCGACCAATCAGATGGCTGGATTTCTTAAGTGAGGTATATAATAATACTTATTATTAAAAAGGAATGGTTAATTCAAGAGAAATCTATAATAGAAACATATTTGCATTTAATCGCTTTTAAAAAGCACCTACAATCTTTCCAAGGTCAAAATCATATATATATTTTTATAGAAATGAAATGAAAAACATATCTTGAGTGTACTTCTCTATTTATATTTTGTCAATAATGAGCATAACAAACTATAATCAGGAGTGTATTGATTTGTATATCTCTTGCTTGACCTGTTGAGTAATATATGACAAAATGGAATGCTTGACATTAATTATGTTCATGCTTTGTTATCTATAATTTTAGTTGAAATTGTATATGCCTATAACTTGTAATATATAAATACAATTTTGCACCATAATTGCTGTATATGATTATTTAAGAATGAATTATAATGTTGTTATATTTCGTTATTGTTGTACTAATGGCATTAATCCTCATTACCGAGTCCCAAGGAGAGGACTTAACCCTAATAAGGCCGGGGGCAATTATCGCCTCCCTCCCTCCGCGGTTCTTTTTTTTTATTGTTCAGGAACTGATGACGCCCCGCTGCTCATGGACTTTTTTCTTTCGAGTCTTGCGCATCTTTTAAAACAATTTGTTTAAAAATCGGAAGTACAGTTACAAATTCACGTGACCTTTTGTCTTTGCATGTCAGCCCCAAAATCGCTCATTTCCGTGATTTGTGTACAAAACATATGTAAATGCCATTTTTCCTAAAAAGAGACAAAACATTGGTTATTGGGTCTTGTTTAATGTTTAGGTGTTTGTTTTGGGAGTCAAAATAGTTGAATTGTAGTTAGAAATGAAATAAAATAACAACAACAATAAAATACATAAGTTAAACAAACATTGAAATAGATATGAAAATATAAAAACAAGAGATAACATAAGGAATAACCTAGCTCTTTCAAATTTTTGTTTGTATTATTGTTTTAAATGACCTAACAAATACATGTAGTGAAAAGGAATGCTTAAATATAAAGAATATAAGATTTATGGGTAAAAAGATGAATTGTATGACCTTATTTGCATAAATTACCATAAATGTGCAAATGAGTGAATTTTTCAAAAAATATATTTTTAATATGATAGTATTCTATACACTTCACTCGACAAGCGTGCAAATTTTCGCGGCCGATATCTTAGGGGGGCTATAATGCCCCCCCCCCCCCCGGCCTTATTAAGACCTCAAATAGCCTGGCTTTCTTATGGTTAAAGCAAGTTACATACATGCTTTTCAGCAGGCTGGTAAAAACAAACCATCAATTTCAAACTTATGGGGAAAAGTAAGTTTGGACTTGAATCAATAAACATTAAAATAAATCCTTTATTTTCTTGATAATGCTTCAGTGTAATTTTTCATTTCAGAAATCTGTATATGAAATAGGAATTGTTTTTACTTTACTCTCGATGTTTTATTTGAGGACATAACTTAAGTGGTCAAAATTAAACTTCCATTTATATAAATAATAACAATAATATTCCGCTTTTATATAGCGATTAAAACATCAATGATGTCTCTAAGCACTTTGCAGATATATTATTACCCCGGCCACATAATGAATGCCTGTGGAGCATTCCAGCCAGGCGTCATGTATCCACATTAACTTTCGCATCCTACCGGGCATCCAAGTTTCAAGATGTTGAAAGTAACTCTCATCTAGAATGTCTGGAAATTGATGAAATATATTATTCTTGATGTAAATCATGCATTAAATATGTCTCATTTGTGTTTTACAGTTGTATATTTATACAGTAGGCTTTGCGGATGCACCATTTGAGAAAGAGAGGGAGGATTGAGGAGTCCTGAAAAGGACTCTCTGTAATCTTTCTTGAAGTTGTGCAGTCCTGAAAAGGATTGGTGGTGTAGTCTTGAAAGAGACTGTTGATTATCTTTCTTAGCTTATAGTTCTAAAGGAGAACTATAGCGGTTGGAGAGGATGGGTGGAGGGAGTGGCTCGACGTTACGAACATGTTGACTATCCGTCGTCAGGAGTGGAGAATAGCTGGCGTGCGTGAGCTGAAGTCACCGGGGTGCGGATATTTTGTTGTATATTTGTTGTATATTTGTTTTTATATTTTCTCTTTTGTAATACATAAGTTGATGCCGTTAATTAATCATCATGCCTTTCCTCGAAATCAATATATTTCACATGAACGATACAGAATTTGTGTTAATTTTGGATAGTCCGTACATGTACATGTGAATTGATCAAGAGGTATGGAAAGAGAGATTGAGAGAGAAATTGAGAGAGAGAGAGAGAGAGAGAGAGAGAGGGTGGGAGGGAAGGGAGAGACAGACAGAGGGGGGGGGGGGAGAGGAGGGTGAGTTGGAAGAAGACAAGTAAAGATGATTCCATATCCCACATAAATAAATAGACATGAGAAACTCGATCCACTTATAGTATTCAACTATTTTGGCGGGAATTAATTCCATTATTTGGGCGGGAAAGCCTGATATTAAACACAATATATATTTTTCTGATTCGTCCAGTTATATCATGCATATTTTGATATATTAGTCGGTTGCCCAGTAAAGGGTCGCGTAGCGTGGGCGCTGATAAAAAAAAAGGGGGGACCGAGAAAAACGCTTTTGAAGTTTTAACAACTACTTCAAGTGCAAAAAACGACAATGTGTCTATGTCCCATGCAGCCAAAACTATTCTTAGAGAAAGATATTTACCTGATTTATTATGTTCTCAAATTAATTTGCAAATATACCTTTCTTTTGTTTCACTACATTTTGCTGGAAACAAAAAAGCCCGAACGCGCCCGGCAAAAGGTCGTATAGCGCGCAACGTGACGTTTTGCCAGGCTAAAGGGACTAAAGCGAAAAGTGAGGTTGGGGAGGTAGATTCCCGGCCCCCCCCCCCCACTCAGTGTTATTTACGGTACGCATATGCTCGTATCCTCTTTTTAAAGCACCCCCCTATCTGAGGACTGCCAACATCCGAACCCCCCTTTCGCGGGCTTTTCGCGGGCTTTTCCTGCCTGGGAGACCCCCCTAAATCAGGAAAAATGCTGAATGTAACCCCCTAAATTCGGAATAACTTCTCAGGAGCCCAAAGAAATGAGAGAAAAAAAGAAAAACACCCCCTTTTTAAAGAAAAGTCAAATACACCCCTTTTTACAATTCTCGGGCCGGACTTTGTCGCACGAAAAGTACCCCTTTACCGGACATTTTGGCAACACGCATACGGTCATTCCGACCTCTGAGTGGGGGGCCGGGGGTAGATTGGTCTTTTGAAAAAAATGGTCGCTTCACAGTGCGGAGCTAATGGGTCGATTCCCACTTTTTCCTAATTATATATGTATTCATTCTAGTTCATAATATTGACCTTTTTAAAAGGAGGTCCCCCTCTCCCCTCCCCCCTTCGAAGGGGGAGGGGTGTCACAGAGAGAGAGAGAGAGAAAGAGGGGGAGGGATGCCGAAGGTGAGGGGAGTGGTTGCCAAAAAATGTAACATGCCAAATGTAATGATGTATTATACAACATGTGGAATATGAAAATAAACTGAAACTGAACTGAACTGAACCAAAATCAGATGGACAGAATACTACTTACGGATGATTAAAATTAAATAAATTGTTTTATGCAAGACTCATGATACACAGACTTGGATGATAGAATACAGCAAATGCAAATATGTTTCATGGCAAATGGAAACTTTTATTTCTGTCTTGTATGATACCATTCTTCCTTCAATAAACGAGTTCTATTCCTTCCATAGTCTAACTGCAATTTTAATCATGTGCATGGTTCGTGTATTGTGACCCCAAGCCCCTAAACCGATTATCACATTTATCATTCGTGGGAGTGGAAGCAAAACACACAATCATATATTTGGAGGGGGCGCACATGTACATGTGCCCCCTCCCCCTTACAAAAGATTCTGCCACTGTATGTAAATTTAACTTTACACTATACATCTATGAAATGGTGTTTTGCTAATTACACGCCTTTCAACAGGAGTAACAGGAATACACGATTTACAAAGATAATGACATTGGGGAGATAATATGTACACAAAAATCAATTACAGCATCAAGAATGTGTTTTTGTAATGGTCATCTTATAATGGTCATCATGATTTTCGAGCTATTTTTTGTTTGTTTAAAGTGTAAAATAATTAAAGTTGATTAAAAGCGAGATATCTAAAAACATTTTCGTACAAATAAAGTGGGATGAATAGAATAAAATATTCATTTTCAAATTTACAAGATATACACAAATATTGTGTTGCAATAGAGACATTTAATTTTCAGATGTTCATAGAATTCACATTTTGAGACAGAAATACATACAAACTTGACATAAACAAATAGAACAGGCAAAGCATGCCAGGGAATTTAGGAACCATTAAAAACATATTTCTGTTCATGCAGACTAAAACTTCAAAACTTTTTGTCTAAGGTTCTGCCAATTAGGCCCCGACTTCGGTTTACTTTGTAACGAATAAAGTGAGAAGTAGTCTATATATACATGTATATTATAGACAGGAATTATAAATCATACATGTGTTGTAGTTTCTTGATCTCAAGCATTCCATTTTGACATATATTATTCAACTGGTCAAGCAAGAGATATACATATTGAATATACATCTGATCTGGTTTGTTTAATATGCTCATTATTGACAAAATATAAATAGAGAAGTACACTCAAAATATATTATTCTATTAATTTCTATAAATATATATTTTGACCTTGAAAAAGATTATAGATGCTTTTGTTAAAGCTATTTAATGCATTTATGTTTCTCTTTTAGATCTCTCTTGAATTGACCATTCCCTATTTCCAATAAATATTGACATCAACTTAGGCTAAATCAATCAAGCAGACAGATCACTGTGTCGCAAAGAAATATGATGTTCTTCTTGAGATTGCCAGCCACTGGACAGTTTGGTTATATTAATGATCAGATGAATACTTATGCCTTGTACAGTTTTGTTCCTTTGGAAGTTCCAAATCACTTTGAGATGCTTCAGAATACAATATAATTCAAAATAATTGTACATGTACCATTGAGATATTCATTATCCCACCAGCTGTCATCCCCAAAAAATGAAGAGAGCCATAGGTTATAGCATAAATCTCTTTTTCACATTTCGTTTTTCCAGCAGGCATTGAAAAGTGAAGTTTTATGAAGATCTGTGTTTTCCTGTATCATGGTGTTATTTATGATTCTCCAGTCAACATTTGTCCAGAGATGCGCAGGTCGTGGGTTCAAACTCCGGTGCTGCACTGGTGCCCTTTGGCAAGTCATTACTCTACATTTGCCACTGTCGACCAAGCCATTAAATGGGTACCAGTAATACGAAATTAATTCAATACTGTGAGTACTGGAATCAGTATTCTAACTACTCTGTACATCCAGGATAATATTGGAACGCCTTGAAAAAAATATATAATATCATTATCATTATTATTTACAACAAAACAAATTGTATTATTACTTTTTGTCTTTTACAAACTCAGTACACTACCATTAAATTAGGTCATTAAACTGATCCAGGAGATTAGAAGCTGATGGTCTCTTCTCTGGCTTCTGTTCGAAGCATGGTTCAAGGATCTTCTGAACCTTAGGGTCTACAGCTGTCAAAGAATCTGGTTTACCCATCTGGCCTGTATAAATACGAGCCATCAGGACCAGAGGATTCATCGAGTCTCCCCACAGGCGCTTCATGGAGTACAACTCCACTAATGTTCCTGCAACCGACCAGATGTCATGTTTGTTGGAGTGCCTGTAGCCAGGTTCCGTTGCGCCAAGTGCCTCTGGGGGCATGAAGCACGGTGTGCCTCTCATGTTGACTGCGGATTGGGACATGAGGTTGCGGTTCTTGATGTGGGCCAGGCCCAAGTCACAGATGTAGGGACGAATTGTTGCAGAGTCCACCTAAAAGTATAAAAGCCGTTATATGTCATGATGAGTAAATTCCCTTAGATAAAATTGAACTTTTGATAAAATACAGGACACATGGTTTTAGAGATCAATAAATACAACATGAATATAAAGGGTTACGTATCTTCTGTTCTTGTATAGCCTTGTATGGTGTGTATCACAGACACTTATGAAAGAATGTGTCTATTTTCTTTCTACATAGATTTAGCCTACCAGGTAACATCAGCAAACAAAACATATCAAAAAATACATGTAGATCCTAGCAGACCCATCTACCATGAATTTACAGTCACCCTTTAAAAGCATGAAAAGTATAATTGAGTGAGAAGTACATAAATTGTTTCTCCTTTCATGGAATTCAATACATCAATAAATTTTCTGAACTTTTAAAATGGCTTCACCCACGTACTTACTAGAATATTGGCAGGCTTAATATCAAGATGTAAGATGTAGCAGGCATGCATGAAGGTTACGGCTTGGAGAACCTCACAAGATATTTGAAGCTGTTTAGCCCAGTCTAGAGGAATCTGCAAGTCGATTATTGATAAGCAATAAGAAATAGGCTACTTAAACAATGTACAGAATGATTCGGATTCATAGATGAGAAAAATTGGAGATTTTGATATGATCTTGAAATCATCTATGTCTTGGAAAATAATGGTTTTCTAAAGCTCTGTTCTCACGTGTCATGGTAAACTACATTAACAAAATTAATGGCATTTTGAGTGGGGAAAAGAGATGTATGCAGCTGTGGCCCTTATATACGTGTTCCTGTGAGTTGAACAATTTGAAGGGCACTGGGACATGTAATTTCATTGATGTAGTTTTGTTTTTGACAATTATCACATCATATGTGAATGAAGTCGAACTTGCACTTACATGCATTCAGGGAACTGAATGGTATCCAGTCTACCAATCATTCACTTTAATTGGTCGTTTCCCCGCTCCCTTCAGCCCTGCATTTTCCTAGAAACCCTTGATTCAATTACCTTAACGTCATCCCTATCAGGGAAAATGACCGTGTGCAAACTTGGTCCTTCAATGAACTGCATTACCAGGAAGGCCTCATTTCCCTGGTATCCTAGAGCCATCATCTGAACGATGTTAGGATGACATGCCCGTCTTAATGGAGAGAAGAGTATGGAGGAAAAAGAACGTTTAATGAGCATTTCTCGTCCCAAACATCTCTGGTCAATAAAGCTAAGTCCTGAGTAAACCTATACTCACTACCCTACCAAGTTAGGCATGACATTTTAATACAAATATTCTGGATTCATATATAGCTTAATAAATTAATGTTTCTGTCCCAGCATTTTATAGATATGACTCTATCGCGGACAACAAATTAAAGCTTGCTTCCAAATAATGGATCAACATTCTGTGATTCCAGGGGACTGTAGCAGACATGTGTAATGCTGACCAACCACCATGAGTTTCTGATATTCCAAGATACCCTTTTAATACTTGTTAACAAGTGTTTAGATCAAATAGTTTTTTTTAAAAACTAGAAAAATAACACTCCAGATTATCCTTTTCCTTTAATTGATTGTCCGATTCCTTAAGTTCATTTGTGCCATTTTGTGGGTGATGTGACACATGACCATTAATTTCTTAGAAAAATTCAATTAGACATGAGACTATCCTAGCAACACATGTGAAATGGTAATATATTTGGATACCTGTGTATTGCGACTTCCTTCTCGATTTCATCTTTTCTGCTACCCATCATGGAGATCTTTTTGACTGCCACTGGAGTCCCTCTCCAGGAGGCTCGATGGACCACTCCAAACTGCCCCTTCCCAACAACAGGACCCATGTCTAGGTCAGAGACTTCAATTTTGTGCACAAGATCGAAGACTGAAATGATAATAAAATAAGAGAAATCTGTACCATACATATACACAATCTAATGTATAAATCATAAATCAATATCAATACATAGAATCAGATCTGTTTTAGGTCTAATAGTAGTTGTACAGCAAATATAACATTATAATTATGTCTATATGCGCTTCCAAAGGACTTTGATATTACTTCCCCAGCTTTAGCTCCAGCAACCATACTCAAATATATTTCTCTCTCACAAAAACCCAAACATGCTTCTTGATATTTTGAATTACGAACTAAATTTTGTATTTGAATGGATACAGGCTAACATACTGTCTCTCAATTTGAATAAGACTAATTTTATGCTTTTTAGCAACACATTAAATACTCTTCCAGGGCAGGTTCAAATAAATGGACTTAGTTTGGCCCAGACAAATTCTACAATTCTACAATTCCTTACACATGTCCGTTTCTTACATCTTAATGCCTTGCCAATGTATGTTAATGCTGCAGCAGGGATTTGAACCCCTAACCTTGTGGTTCACAGTCTGGAGACTTATCCACTACACCACAACACCTCTACTAAATAGGGCATAATAATAGTGCATTTAGCTCTTCCCCCTTAAAAGGAGCATGACATCCCCTGAAATTTAGATTCTATTAATCAAATGACTACCATATGATTTTACATGTTTAAATGTTCAAATAAAAAATAACATCACAAGTTCTTCACAAATCGGATTGTAGTCAGATGGTGTATTGTTTATTTCATATGTAGATGTTTACCTTCAATTTTTGGCTTGTCAGTTTTCTTTTGGTTTACTGCTGGACCATCAGCTCCACTTTCACTCTCAGCCGAGTCCTGTCTTATTCGATTTGGTGAGCCTTTGTCTGTCCCGCTCAGACCATCGTTACGCTTTACGATAATATCATCGTCATCAACATTGACGGAGTTACTGCTCAGGCGTCCCTTCTTCACATCCTCATCTTCCCCGAGGTCCTCCCATGATGACATATCGTCAGATCTGAAAAGGATTTTGATAAAATGCATAATATCCTACACATAATGACATTGCAATTAGTGAAGAAAAAATACTTGAAAGTACATTAGTTTCATGAATGACGAGGGTACAAGTTCTTTTGTTAATAATGCAAGGTGACAGGAAAGGATTATTATGTAACATCATTTGGATAAGATTTGCAAATGTGAATATGGCATTAATCAACTAAAAAGAAAACAGAACTAATGATTTTAAAATGTAATAGAACAAAAAAAATATATGACGGGACTATAAATTATGTGATTACCCAAGAAAGAATAAACAAAACTGTTAAGGGGAATTACAATAGTAAATATTTATTAACATCAGGTTTGAAGGGTATGAATAGCATCATTTAGACAGAATATTTTGCTTGGTATAACACAAAATAAGAACAATATAAATTACATTATCTTGATCTCATACGATTTTTAACATCTTCTAAAATTCTTTGTACAATGTAAACAACACAAATAATCGCCCTGTGCCACATCATCTCATCTCAAAACATTTCTTTTCAAGTCTTGATCTTTTTTCCTGTTTACACGCGCCTTGAGCACTCCACAGAGTGGATTTGGCGCGATATAAGTTACATTATTATTATTATTATTATTATTGACTTATTCCAGTATCAAACATTGTTTCCAGTGCAAGATTCATCTTTACTGGTGTTACAAGGGTTGTCTTGGAGCTATTTAAGACTAAAATGGGCTACCGATATTTTGCAAAGCTATTGTGTTGCACAAAGCAATCCTTCTGTCAATTGTTGCCTATTGTCTTGTGCAAAATTGCATGTGTGGCTACCAAGCGACCGTGTAGACAGGCAAAGTAGGCAACCAAAGTGTTAAGAATATTGACTTACGTTTTTTCACGAGCAATCTTCTTCAAAGTCTTCTTCAGCTCAGCATTCCTGATGTAATATAGCGGTGTTCTACATTTGACATTCTCTAGATCTATGGACGCTCCTTTAAGAACCATGTAGCAGAGTGCAGCGGCAGCACTGTTATCAACTCCACAATCTCTAAAACGCTTGCGAATCTGGGAGAAAATATAGAGCATCAAGTCAATTGATATTTGCACAAATGTGGTATGTAATTAGAACACTTAGTTAGGATACCTGAAAATCCGAAAATATAGGACCACTTGTTATCATGGGGAAAGGTACAAGTAGCTTCAGAAATGGTGTTGATGGAGATTCCTCCAAAATAATGAGAATCAAAATAATATAATAAAACTATTATCTTTTATTTAATGACTAGATGGAGTCAGTCGCTAATGGTGAATGTTTATGAACCCTTGCAATTGAACTGAACGTTTTTGAGGACTCCTTCATTCAGGCCCGGATCCAGGATTTCCTAGGGGGGGGGGGGCAAATTTGAAATCAATATGAAATTTAGTGTGCTGAAATTTGAAAATCGTGCCGGCCAATACTTCGCACAGGGGGGGGGGGGAGTAGTGATATTTTTTTTCATTTCGCTCAACAACCCCCCCCCCCCCTTGAGCAAAAAAAAGGGAAAATTTCAAGTCACAATTATTAGTTTTGTTTCCCCTTTTTTTCCCGGGGGGGGGGGGGCAGGGCCCGCTGCCCCCCCCCCCCCCTGTATCCGTACCTGCCTTCATTGTTAATGGTGGCAGCGGAGGGATAGAAATCCTAATAATAAAAATTGACTGGTGACTCATACTCCTTCATTCACATGGTCACAGCATAATGCATTTTAGTCTAGCGATTAAAATGATGGGTCTCAAAGTATTTTTGTCTTGAAAGTCACATGAACATGAAAGTGACCGCAGGTGTCTGAAACTGGATGCTCTGTCTGGAATTTTTCACTGTACCAAATATCATTCCTCCTTATCCATCTCTACATTAGGGAAAGCATCTTATGGAAACAGAACATAATGAATGCCATCTTACATCAGCGCCCAACTAAGCTATCTTAATCAATTGCATGTATAGTATGTTTTGTTTTTGAAAGATCATGGCATAAGTCATTTCATTGGCAACTATTAAATCAATATACATCAATAGCAATAAAGAATTTTAGACATTTGTGTACAAAATAATAGAACATTAATTAAACCTAAATAGCTTGTGCACACAGTGTGTGAGGGCAAGCACTGAATCCAATGACGGGGGTAATAGTATATTTGTAAAGCGCTTAGAGACATAAAGCTAAATATTATATTATTATCATTATTATGTAAGACATCTTTGGTATGTTTTGGATGAAAAATGCACAAACGAAATATGGTTTATTTCATAACATATGTGACTTGATAATTTTAGTTTTGGAGAATATGATCTCTAACTGTATCAAATTTATCTCTATTAACACCAGAGCTTTTACTATGAGACACTCATACGCTTTTCCATTCGCACACACAAACGTAGACATACCTTCCTCAGTGTAGGAGTGTCTTTGATATCACTTGGATCTTTCCCTGCAGTGCTGGCAAGGATGTGCAGGGCAGTGTGATCATCTTTACCTCGAAGATTGATATCAGCACCCTGTGACATCAAAAACTCTATGCAATGGGAATATCCATCGTTAGCAGCCAGGTGTAGTGCTGTCAGTCCTCGCGATTCCTTTGCATTCACATCCAACCCGTGATCCTTCCATGAGCACAAGATATACGACTTTCATTATTTGGTCATTTTAATGAGATAAATCAGTTTCATCCTCATCTATATAAGAACTTAAATTTTCCTTAATTAGGTATCATGGAAATGAAAGATTGTTCAACAAGTACATAAACATGGACAATTAAAACGAGCTACATGCAGATGGTTAAATGTTTTTTCTAATACAATTAAATTTTCTTTTATGTTTCATACTTGTCTAGTATAAGAGCAAAAGGTACATGACGTCATAACTGAAATGCAAACGCATAATTGTTGAAAATCTTTGAAAAACTTTTTAGCAAAATCTTCAAAAGTACATAACTGTTTCCAGTGCAAGATCAATCTATACTGGTATCATGTGGGTCGTCATGGAGCTAATCAAGACCGGAAATGGGTAATTTTGTAAAGCCATTGCGTAGCTCAAAGCCATCCTTCAGTCAATTGGTGCTTACTGTTATTGTTATGCGCAAAATTGCTTGTATGGCAAAGAATAGTGACCATAAAAAGGGGGTATATCAAAGAAGTGTTAAATTCATCATTACCACCAACAATTGTATCTTTTGGTTTCCAGATATGTCTCGATGTGCCTTAACATTTTGCTATGGTACTTGAGAGTCCAAGTAAATTACCCAGTGTTGAAGTCAAGACCAGGCCATCTGAGACCATGCAAGACCAAGACCAAGATCACACATCCCGAGACTATAAGGCCAAGACCATGCAAGACCAGAAATCCAAGACCAAGACTAGCAATTTACAAGACCAAGACCAATGTTTACTTAATTGACACTAATTTGTAGTAAATAAATTGCCTGCGCTGCTTGCATGCATACGTTACTGTATTTACGCGAGCTCATGCGTGATAAACATATGTATCCGCATGGATCAAGCGCGTCGTACGACAGGTCGTGTACACAACACCAGTGTTGTGTAATAGCTTACTGCCAAGTTAAGCCAGCTCTTTACACATGTGCATTCAGCACATCTATAGCTATACAGTGTGAGTCCAAAAAAAATTACACCTAGAAAATTGCTAATTATTAAAAAAAAATCATCTATAAACAGTAAATGATTATACATCTTATGAAAGAGTATTTTATCCTGAATCATTTAATATCATTTTGTGTGGTATGTGTTCATGCTTGGATAAACTGGAGGCTTTGTTTGCGGGAGTGCAAACATCGACTTGCGCCAAAGTTGCCTATGTGATGTTTGAAAGAAATAATTGGGATTTAGGTATTAATTCGGTCTTTGCAAATCCAAATAACATCCCTAACAGAATTTATCATGCAACACATATCAGATATCGAATATCAAATATCAACAAACATTTGTGCGTGTGTGTGTGTGAGTGTGACTTTGCTTCTGCAAAAAGCATATCCAATGCATCTCATTTGATACATTCAATTCATTCTCTCACTCCGCTAATCCCAACATAATACATACTTAAGGCATCACTTTGGCGCAAGTAGAGATCAGTGGAGTGGGGTGCATATCTCTCGCGGCCGGCTGTTGTTAACTTCGTACATGTGCGACCAAAGATTAAATTTCATATAGATTTAAAATTATTATTTTAGTTGCTGGTCTCGATCGTGCTGGTCTCTACCGGAAATCCAAGATCAGAGGGTTCGAGAGTCGAGACCAAGATCAAGACCAGAGGGTTCGAGACCAAGATCAAGACCAGAGGGTTCGAGAACAAGACCAAGAAAACTGAAATTACCTTCATAGCCATAACAGCCTTCATGACTTCTACATGGTTATTGACTGCACAGATATGCAGTATGTTGAAGCCATCATCCTTTGCAACAACAATAGATTGAGGGCAACTTCTCGCGATTAACTCAGCAGCTCTAAAATGCATAATAAAAGAAAATGGAAACATTTAAGATCAGACAGGAAATTTTCATAATTATGAATTCAATGAATTCTGGGATCCTTGCTATACATGTACATCCCTAAGGAAATTGGTGCAAGCTTGTTACTATACCAGCTTGCACGGTTCCACATTATCTGTCAGCCAATCTGGACATAGGAAATATATTTGCAGATCAAAAAATGTGCAAGCTATGTTCATTAACTGTGTTTTAATTGTTTATGGTATTTAGGCAGTAGTAACATGACACGTTTAAATAAATTTTAACTAAATGTTAAGTATGTTCTTTTTAACAATGTATATATCCAATTCGTTTAATTCATTTGTAATTCTGTTGTAAAACTGCCATTCATGAAAGATGCAATAAAATACCATTTATCTATCTATCTATCTTGTAACTGGCAACCTTGCATGGTTCAAAAATGAAAATGAGGCAGCTTTTCAGCCAATCAGAAAAGAGAAGTGTGCAAGCTTACGCGAGCTCGCAAGCGTATTTGTATTTTCCTGCAGCTTCTTTTTAAGTTTCACCTTGTTTTGTTTTATATTAAAGCATGTTGAGAGCCTTTTTCAAAGATATAATGTATAATAATAATAATAATACAGATCTTAATCTGTGTTATTATTGGTTCCCTACTTTAGACCTCATTAGCATAGAATCGAGGTTTTTAGTTTATTATTTTACACATCATTTTGACTTGTTCGGGCAATACTAAATGATTACCAACACTCGGTACCTTCAAAACAGTCCAAACACACTCGGCTATTGCCTCGGGCGTATTAGACTGTTCCAAAGGTACCTTGTGTGGGTAATTTTTACTAATCTGTGTGTAATTCGGTAGTTACAGACGTCTATTAATTAGATATGATTATTTACGTCCGGGGACCGACCTTTAACGCCACCATCCGAAAGACTTGACTCAGTTTCAAACTTGCGCTCTCGGCTGAATCATTTTTACGTAGCTTCCATTTTTAGCTGGATTACAGGCGCACGCCACAACGCCCTGTTACAAATGCCCTCACTGCTGTGTATTATTAGTGTAAACTGTTTGAGCAGTATTTTTACAGCGACAATAATTTGGTCATCGATGGGGTTTGTCCATAGCATCGACATACACAAAAGTACACTGTAATGTGCAAATGAGATTATGCAAATACTTGAACAACAGTTTGAAAATGTTTGTTAAATATTTGCAACATTTCATTGTTGGTAACAATCTAAGAGTTTGTTATAGAAGTTATGTAACTGGCATCCATGCGGCAAGCTTGCATGGTTCCAAAAATGCAAATTAGGGAGCTTTTCAGCCAATCAGAAAAGAGAAGCGGGGAAACTTGTTTATATATTTTCCTCCAGCTTTTTTAATGTTTTACCTCTAAATAAGCATGTTGACAGCCTTTTTCAAAAATATTATGCGCTATAACGAGATCTGTATTATCATTATTATATATAAATAAGACCATAAAACAATCAAATATTTTGAGGTAATTATTGACCAATAAAATTATGCATACATATAAACTTATAATAAACATTAAATGATAATTCGGTCATAGATGGGTTTTGTCCATTGCATGTTAAATACACTTAAGTACACTGTACTGTGAAAACGAGATTATGCAACTAGCAAACAGTTTGAAAATATTTGTTAAATATTTGCAACATTTAATTTTGTGTATTCACTTTATTATTATTTAAAGAAGTTATAGCATTTTGTTTAAAAAGACTGTAATGTAAGAAACTGAACACTGCACAATTGGTGTCACTCATTTGATTTAACTGTATTATGTTTATATGGTTGTATAAAATATTGGCCTGCAAGCTTGCAGAGCATAATTCTCTTTTAATGCAAGCTTGCCGGAGACTTAGTTTGCGCCTCTGCAAGCTTGCAAGAGCTTTAGTTTGTGCCTCTTCAAGCTTGCATGATTGCTAGGGCTTTAGATTGCAGGACATGACTTCTTAGTCTGCAAGCTTGCAGGCATATCTCTCTATGCCTGCAAGCTTGAAACAACTTTGTCATCAGATTTCGAGCAAGTTTTGCAAGCATAAATTTGAAATGCAAGCTTATTAAGATTGCCGCAAGCTTAAGTTTCTATAAGGGATGAGTGACCACACCCTTCCCAGGCCACTTGTATGTTAATCCAGATAACTTATCAAAGAGAATAATGCCTATTGTACAACACATGCTTAGGCAACAATTATTCAGCAGTCAATTTATAGTAATAACTGAATTTATGCATGTATCCCAACCTGAAAGATCTAAGATACTTCATCTAACACCCTAAACACAACCTAGGATAGAATCATAAAACGATCTCTTTGTCAAAGTAAATCCAGGACAATTGTTCATGAGAGTTAAGAAAGCTCAGGACCAATCAAAACCTTATCTAAGTCACATCAGCTGGCTCATTCAAGAAGATGAAATTATGCCTGCCTATGCTTAGCTGTCACAATGGAATTGATGCTTCAAACGGAACAAGCATAAGGGATACTTACCGATGGTGTCATATCATATCGGAAGGTAAAACCCATGATCACTAGCAGAATTTTAAAAATGGCCTTTTATTTTTCATACATTATAGAACTTTTTCCAGATATATGACACTTTTTTGCATAAAAAGGGTTAGTAACGGCCTTTAAATATAGCCCTATTTGTGTGCTTATCAAGTACAAATTTACAAGAAGTACCTGATTTTTTATGACAACAGGTACAAACGTATTCATATGCTTGCGAACATTGTGAAAATATGACCGCCTTTTCTTGACATTTTTTGACTTGACTATATTCTTTCACCCTTGAAAAATACCCCTTTTTCCATGAAATTTCTAATGGTCATGCCTACAAATTCAAGGTCAATATGAAGTGAGCACTTACTCTGGTTTGTCTTTTAAAGCTGCAAACTGTAGAGCTGTAAACCCTCTCTCGTCAGGAATAGTAACATCGAGGTCTGGAACTTTCACCAATAGTTCAATGACATCTAACCTGCTCTTCATTATGGCATCATGGAGGGGAGTATCTTTCTCTGTATCCTTATATCAAATTAATTGAAGTTATGTAGCATTAATCGGGGGCGGATCCACGGAGACAGGGGCCGATGGGCTCCTCTCCCCTCGGCCAAAAACAGGTGAAAAAAAGGTAACATGTATTGCCCCCCCCCCCCCTGGATAAAAAAAATTATATTTTTTTTTTGTGCAAGGGAGGGGGGGGGGGTGTTGAGGAAAAAAGGGAGTGCTTACTCCCACCACCCCCCCCCCCTCCCATCCCCCACTGAGCGAAATATCTGTCGGCGCGATTTTCAAATTTCCAGGGTCAACAATGAAGCTTGTTAATCGCATGTAAATGTTCATTAAACTTGTTCATGCAGTTTTCAATAATTAATTATGTTTGTATGTGTCATCATAATTTATGCAAATTTATGCAATGCAATTTTTACTCTGTAAATTAAACAACTTCAGCTATCTTAATATACCAATACTACCCCAGAGGAAAATGATTTCCATGACAATTATACCTTCAACAAATGCTTTTCTAGGAGAATTCCCGCCCCAACCAATTACCTCACAGACAAATAAGAACCACAGGGTCTTAAGAAATCTTTTAGAAGGTTCACTAGTCAAGACATTAACAGTATTGTGGGCTGTCGGTATCATGGGCTGGCTGTACTGTCTGTTGTCTATCTCGTGGACTAAAGCCCCCATAATATGGTCACTCTCACATCAATAATAATGATGGACAAGTTCATACATACCTGTACATTAACGTCACATCCATGATTAATCAAGACCCTTGCACAGTCAACAAGCCCTTTGTAAGCTGCTTGATGGATCGCTCTCCGTCCGTTGTCATTACCTCTGTTTATATCCGCTCCTTTACCAATCAAATACTTTGTGATAGCTGGTTCATCCCTATGGTAGGTTTAAGAATAAAAAACACATTTGCCTACTGTGTACACCTTTTACTAGACAGTCCGCATATACTACAAAATATCAAAAAATCCTTGAAATTCATAAATGAACACCACTAAAACAGAGCCTATATCATTTGTCATGATATGTGTTTCAACTCTGCAAAATAGCTTTCCAAGGAGTCGCACACCACAATGTCCCAGTACATCTATGCAACTTTTTTGTTTTTATTTCAAAGGGGACAAAACAATTATCTGAATTTGTTATGCTCTGTGTGCTAGTGGTCCTATTTATGATATTAGCAATTTAAAATCATAATGTAAAAATATTCCTGTAAAATGATACTATTTCAAAAAGCATTAATGATAATTGGTGTCTACAAAGCCGACTTTTTGCATACAGGGGGATCTGCAATAATGATAAGACAAAGAGAAAGAAGAAAACAAACAAGAAAAAGAAGACAAAAACTAACATTTATATGGTGCCTAATATCAATGTTTCTTAGTGCTGGAAATCTGCAATTCAAGGAAAATCTTCCTACCGGGTAAAAGATTTACAACACATGTAATGGGTGCAGAGACTAGAAAAGGTAGATTAATATCTTACCAAAGGACATTCCCCTGCTGCAGCAGGACTATAGAACCATGTGATCTACTAGGCGTACCCACTATAGACCATGAAACCTCTACACAGATTTAGCTGTACATTGTATATCACATCCTACATGTATCTCTCAAAATTATAAGACACATACTCCACTCTCTGTGCAGTAGCTTCTTACACTAACAAAATTAATAACCCTAGGAAATTAACCCTCGAAATTAAAATGACTTATCAAATGTATTTTTGTCTGAAATATCACATTGATGTCATGTCTCTGCATTGGGGAAAACATCTAACCTAAGCCTTACCTAAAACCCAAACACAACCCTAACCCTAAGGTCTCGTTCAGATATGACTGGGCAAAACTGCAGCGTTATTTTACCATGAGAAGCTTGTTGAATATGCATAAGACCTTACTTGCCCACATTTTCCATTTATCTAAATGTGAAAAACCATTCAGCGTTTATTTTCTTGACCTACCCTTCGACAGAGTAAATAAGTGGAGTGTTCCCGCCATCATCAGTGGTGATATCTATCTCAGCCCCTGACTCCAGAAGTGCCTGGACTACTTCAAGATGACCCTGGGCAGCTGCTTTGTGTAGAGCAGTCTTCCCACCAACTTTCACATTTGCCTGTAATATCATAATCATGATAATACAGAAACCTTTACCTAAGGTAGCCTCATTAATATCAATATTGCTCTTCTTGAGGAACCTGCAATTATCATCACCCAAGCATTACCCATTTAATTCATTTGGCTTGAGAGGGACACATTTGGGCATATAACTATGTCCAAGGATGCAAGCATTGAGCAAGGATCAAACTGAGACATTTAATATATGTGTGATAGTCATGAGTCTTCACCCATATACCGCGATACTTGCCTTAGAAGGATGTGATGTGCAAAAAGTTACATTCCCTATCCATGAAGCAGCTTAGAACTATGTATTAAAGTTTCAATAATATAACTTATACTGAAAACTATAATTTACAAGTAAAAGTTCAACTCCGTAGTGAAAGACATTTTGGAAGAAAAAAAACTGTCAAGTACATGAGTATTATGACAATGTCAGACGTGAGTGGGGAAGCTTCAAACAGTTTAATGACTATTAAAAATAGACCAGAACAGATAATATTTACCTTTCATACAATTTCTTTGTCACATTTCTTTTCTCAGTATTCTCATAAAAGTCCAATGTCTTGACTTTCGAGAGTTTTTGGATTTACAGTTTGAATTAAAACAAGATTACCTTTTCTGGTGATGTGGAAAGAATCTCCACAACACGTTCAACTTTGCCCCTCTTAGCAGCCTTGATCAGTTGAGATTCTTCATCTCCTTCGCCTGAATCACTATCGGATGAGCTGCCAGCCTTTGTCTTGAGTAGTGATAGCAAGGCTTTGAGCATTTTAGTTTGTCCACTTCCATCTGGATCAGTGATAGAAGATACCAATAATAACTAGATGGAATTTGACTGCGCGCAGTCGAAAATGATGCCTCCGTCATAGAGCAATTTTACAAACTGAAACGGAAGAAATTTTTCAAATTCAAGTTCAATTGTAATCCATTAACAGGTTCTCAGAATATCGGGATTACAAGCAATTTCTCATATACATATATGACCCTTTGACCTCATCTTTGACCTCATGACCCTAAAATCTACTCAGTTCATTGGTTCTGCAAGATGTCCTGAGTTAAATAGTAATCCATCTGTCAGTTCTAATGAGAATGCATTCACAAGCTATTTTTGCATAAATAATGAGCCCATGACCTTTGATCTTATGAACCAAGAATCTACTCAGTTCATTGGCTCTGCAAGTAACATACATGACCTAAGTTTGGCAGGAATCCATCAATCTGTTCTAATGATAATACGATCACAAGCTATTTTTGCATACATAATGTGCGCTGTGACCTTTGACCTCGTGACCCCAAAATCTTATCAGTTCATCGGCTCTGCAAGTAACATACATGACCTAAGTTTGGCAGGAATCCATCAATCGGTTCTTGAGATAACGCGATCACAAGCTGTTTTTGCATACATAATGAGCCCTGTGACCTTTGACCTTTGACCTTGTGACCCCAAAATCTAATCAGTTCACCAGCTCTGCAAGATACATACATGACCAAAGTTTGGCAGGAATCCATTAATCGGTTCTTCAGATAACGCGATCACGAGAACGGGACGTACGTACGTACAGACGTACGTACGTACGGACGGACAACCCGAAAACATAATGCCTCCGTCTACTTCGTAACGGAGGCATAAAAATGATAACATATGTATGGTTATTAAAGGCATAGTTGAGTTCTTGTTTAAGACCGTAAATGCATGCCTTCAAAGTGCATGGTTATTGCTCCTATTCTTACTTAGGACATTTCTAGTGCCATTTTAGAACCCAAAATTGCTATGAATAAGTTAATTTTAGACCCCAAAATGTGTGAATTTAGATTGCATACGACCGTACCGATTCAGCTCCACTTTAAAAAAAAATATGGTGACGGTTAATTGATAATAACGATACACAGGCCGGCTGGTTGTGTGTATTATAACCAACACAAAAAAGCTAATATTGGCATTGGCTGGATTAAAACGTATTAGACGCTATCTCATTTTTCAAAGCCTTGTTCAAGATTATTTGTGGGGCACCACAATTATAAGAAATTGTTATGTTTATGGATGTTTGAGCTGTCTCTGAACCAATTCTTATCAAACAAAGAAGATTTTGTCATTTAAATTGTATATTCTTTCAAATTTGACACTCGGTTTTTTATTATCTCAAAAAACATTATTTTGTGTAGCGACCTCTGCAACAATATTAAACTATCCCTGTTATATACCACAGTCATAGGATTCGGTTGCTAATCCCCACATTACCTCTGTCACCTCCTTCATCTGAATCACTATCGGATGAGCTGTTAGCTTCTGTCTTGAGTCGTGATAGCAAGGCCTTGAGCATTTCAGTATGTCCACTTCCATCTGGATCAGTGATAGAAAATACCAATAATAACAATAGTAACATGCGTATGATACTTAATACAAAGTTCCTAGCACTTTACATTGTAATTACTAATATATGTCAGAGTCATTGGATTCAGTTGCGAACCCCACTACAGTGCACACACTCTGCTCCCTGGGGAGTATTTTGGCAAGGCTTCATTGTGCAAGCGCACACATACCGATCCAACCACATTGACGTTGACATCTTACCGGGTACCCATTCACACCAGGATGGACAGTGGAAAAAGTAATTTAATATCTTGCCAATGGACGTTGGTGTCGCGACTTATTAAAGGAGACCATGACACCTCTACAATAGGCTTTAATTCGTCCTGGACCCTTTTAGATAAACTTGTTATTAGCAACAAGTGTCAAAATTCAATGACAGATTTTATAACAGCCAATCAAAGTTTCAGAAGTTTATAACATTTATTGTAACAAGTCACTGATAACAGGTTTTATGAAAAGAATCTACCAAGGGCAAATTGTCTCTGACAAGGGTGGCAGGAAGGTTTTATCAAATATGCCAATGCATACTTTCAACCTGTCAAATTGTTCTAGTCTTCATAAATCATTGATATTCTGACCCACCTAGCTTGAGGTCTATAGATTCAGCACCCTTATTGTCATCATCTGAGAAGGGAAAATGTAGATTAATATCTTGCCAACGGACATTGGTGTCGCGGCACGACTCGAATCGTTAACCGTTAAAGCCAATAAAACAAAATAGTTTAAGAAGTTTACACAAATTATTGTAACTCGTGCTAATTAATATCGAACATGGGGGACTGCAGCGAAAATTGCCAAGGGTAGCATCAAGGTTATTAAATATGCCAATGCATATACTTTCAAACTTTCAAATGGGTCTGGTCTTCTGTAATCATTGATATTTCAACCCACCTAGCTTGAGGCCTAGAGATTCAGCACCTTGCTCGTCATCATCTGATGAGTTCTTCTTGACGAGGACCAAGCAGCAGGGATGCCATGACCAAATATTCTCCAAACCAATCAATCGTACCCGACTGTTGTAACGTGAGTCAACGTTCATCACCGTCCCTTCCATTCCTAGACACTGAATATAGATATTGAGTATTTGTTGATAATCATTTATTTTGCATGGAGTGAAACATCTTTGAAAAGAACACTCTTACATCAAAATCGCATGAGTACATCCTCTCCAAACCAATTAATCACACCTGGCTATTGTAACGTTTATCACTGTCCATTCGATTCCAAGACACTAAAATTAAACTTGAGTATCGAGACTGAAACAGAGATGATGTAACGTTTAATATAAAAACAGATAATATTAGAGAGTATCCAATTTGATGAGTAACTCTCGTGCAATATTTTTCTGAATGTTTTCAGAAAGGATACAGGATTATTTAATACAAACTTTTGCTAATTGTCTTCCAAGAAAACCAAAGTGGAATATAATAATCATTTATAATACATGCCGTGCATTGAAACCTTAAAGAAAACATACTCTCCTTAGACGAAGGTATTATACTGGTCCAACTCTTTGTATTATGTATTATATTGTTCTTGATCCCTAGTGATATAGGATTCCCTTTAAAAAGGTAATCCTTGGTCCCAAAGAGTTTCATATAAAGACTACAAATCGACATTCAGTAATATGGTAAGACCATTCTAATCACCAGTAGCTCCCGGTGATGTAACCATACTTTCTCATGTAAAGCCACTGGACTTTATGTTTCTCAAGATTAAAACCAAAATTTAATAATAGTTTTTATTTATGCCTAAAGTGAATGATCACCTTTGATTTATTACAATCATGATCATGACAGATTTTAAATTTCATCAGGGATATGAGAGTTATTGATCCCTGTGAAAGATTTACCCACTTAGTTACCACCAAGTCCATTGCATTTCATAATTTTGTTTCCAGCAAATGCATGTGCAAGTATCATATAATTATGAATGCAATAATCATTAACAGTATCATAACCTATAAAGCTATAGTCGAATAATAAACTTGGTACAATTATCAGATGTATTACTATTTTTGAAGTAATTTGTAACAATAGAATCATTCCATGCAATAGTCTTTAGTTTTTTGCAATACATTTCATAAGTAACATTTTCGAAATGGGGGAGGTTTTACATTTTGTTTTCTTCTCTGGTTGATGCACAAACCAAGCACAGTGGGGCTCAATTAATGGTACCAGATTTGGTACTCTATGGGCACATAAAGGGTTAACAAGTAATATAGAACTTCAAAAAATATTTAGAAGTTTGTTTTGACAGACCTTTTCCATGCCATCGACCCATCCATTTTGACTGTTTTCTTGAAGATTCATCACAAACGTCAAGTCTTTATTGATCTGCACACGGTCCCCCTTACCTAGCCTCGGTACCTGGAAAGATAGATTTTATTTGTTTTGTTAATGGAGAAATAGTTGAAAATGATAATAATAGAGAGAGAGAAGAGAATGTGAAAATGGAGAGAAATAGATACAATGAGGGGAAGGGATAAAATAAGGGAGTGAGAAAAAGAGAGAAAGAGAGATGGTGTAAGAAAGAGAGTGTGGGAGTTGGAGTGTGTGTGTGTGTGTGTACATGCATAACAGAGAGAGGGTGTGGGAGAGCGTTTGTATGTGTGTGCGTGTGTATGTGTGTGAATAAAACAGAGAGGGAGAGGGTGTGGGAGAGTGTGTGTATGCATAAAAGAAAGGGAGATTATGTGAGAGAGGGTGTCGGAGATAGAGAGGGTGTGGGAGAGAGAGAGTGTGTGTGTGTTTGAGTGTGTGCATAAGAGAGAGAGAGAGAGAAGGGGTAAGCAAGAGAGGGCAATAGAGGCAGAGGGAGGGGCAAACGGTAGACAACGAGAAAGAGATCGGGCTCCAGTTACAGTGAGTAAACATTAAATCTTGATACAAAGAAAATCTCTAGCAGATGTGAAATTGCATGTAGAAGGGAAAAAAAAAGTTCAATATGAACAATCATAAAAACATAGTATGCGTATACAGCATGAACATTCCTAACTGCAAATGTTTTGTAAAAGGTATAGCAAGCGCACAGGAACTTTAGGAACCTCAATTCAAGAAACATATTAACATCATCCCTGCTATTTCACTTCTTTGTATATATCACTCTAAAATGGCCCCTCTACACTACAATGCAAGTTTAATGCGATGTTTTACATTGGTTTTTTACTACTTCCTTTCTCCATGGCATTTCTTATCAATGTCGTCCAAAGTATTAAGTTAATTTTAGGGTTAGGGTTAGCAATAGTGTTTGGTCCAAGGTTGAAGTTAGGAATTCAGTTACTGTAAGAAATTACTGCAGAGCAATTGTCGCAAGAGCAAGTGACGTACACTTCAGACTAGATATTCATATATTCATTCATCAACAACATGTAACTTTTAACATTATGTGCAAGGAGACGTGGCTTTTCGATGGACCAGTTTCGTAATGTGTTCAAGTTGGGTGCATGGGTCTGTGTGGGGTGCCTGGATGCGTGTGGTTCTGTTCGCCTGTTAGGAGTGATTGCGTTTCGGTAGGCGGGGTGTGGGTTGCGCACATTTGTTGTTGCTATGGTGAGCGAACATTATGGCTTGCCCAGCCTGGTTCCGGCTGGTGTGTGCAATTCGCACTCTGTCTGTCAGGGTGCGGTCGCTCTTGGCATGTGGGTGGAGTCACCTGTGTCCGGCCGCCCCGCGGGGACCTGTGCACTCGGTTTGGATACGTTGCGAAACTGATCGTTTGTATCTCCTTGACATGCATGAATGAATGACTAGAAACCTGTCCTCACTATGTGCAATACCATGTCTTTTACCGGGTCGGTCTGTCCTTTCCTGTGAATTCGTATTATTATTATTAAAATGATGAGTTCCCACTGCAGGATGTAAGTACGAAGAAAATAGAGCAAAATTATTTAATGTAACTGTTTTTACTTGGAATAGCTTACACATCTATCATTGCGTTTTAAGTATAGCCAGTGTATGTATTATGACCTATGTGTAATTATTTCTGAATTCGGGTTTGCCCGTACTGTGTGTTGGGATTCCTTCTCTGCCCCTGTCTCGATCCTTCCCTTCCACATCTCCCCCTCTCTCTCTCTCTCTCTCTCTCTTTTATTTTCTCTCTCATATATCTTCCTCTTCTTCTCTCTCTATCTTTGTCTCTCGTTATTTCTCACTGTCTCTGTCTCTATGTCCCTTTCTCTCTCTATGTCTCTCCGGCTTGGGGTGAGTTTCTGGGGTGGGGGGGGGGGGGTTGCCCTTACAAAAAAACCTTATGGTAAATGAATGGTGTTTGAATGGTAGCATCAATGGTCAATGGTATTTCAATGGTCTTTCAATGGTAGAGTCTGTATGGAGAATGGTGTTTCAATGGTGGAATTGTATGGTCAATAGTGTTTCAATGGTGGCGTCTGTGTGGTGAATGGTGTTTCAATGGTAGAGTCTGTATGGTGAATGGTGTTTCAATGTTCGAGTCTGTATGTTGAATGGTGTTTCAATGGTGGAATTGTATGGTCAATGATGTTTCAATGGTGGAATTGTATGGTCAATGGTGTTTCAAGGGTAGAGTCTGTATGGTGAACGGTGTTTCAATGGTGGAATTGTATGGTCAATGGTGTTTTAATGGTGGCGTCTGTATGGTGAATGGTGTTTCAACAGTGGAATTGTATGGTCAGTGGTGTGCCAATGGTGGATTCTGTATGGTGAATGGTGTTTCAATGGGGGTGTATGATGGTGAATGGTTTTTCAATGGTAGAGTCTGTATGTGAATGGTGTTTCAATGGTGGAATTGTATGGTCAATGGTGTTTCAATAGTATGGCGTCTGTATGGTGAATGGTGTTTCAATGGTAGAGTCTGTATGGTGAACGGTGTTTCAATGGTGGAATTGTATGGTCAATGGTGTTTCAATGGTGGCGTCTGTATGGTCAATAGTGTTTCAATGGTGGAATTGTATGGTCAATGGTATGCCAATGGTGGAATTGTATGGTCAATGGTGTTTCAATGGTGGCGTCTGTATCGTGAATAGTGTTTCAATGATGGCGTCTGTATGGTGAATGGTGTTTCAATGGTAGAGTCTGTATGGTGAATGGTGTTTCAATGGTGGAATTGTATGGTCAATGATGTTTCACTGGTGGAATTGTATGGTCAATGGTGTTTCAATGGTAGAGTCTGTATGGTGAATGGTGTTTCAATGGTGGTGTATGATGGTGAATGGTTTTTCAATGGTAGAGTCTGTATGGTGAAAGGTGTTTCAATGGTAGAATTGTATGGTCAATGGTGTTTCAATAGTATGGCGTCTGTATGGTGAATGGTGTTTCAATGGTAGAGTCTGTATGGTGAACGGTGTTTCAATGGTGGAATTGTATGGTCAATGGTGTTTCAATGGTGGCGTCTGTATGGTCAATAGTGTTTCAATGGTGGAATTGTATGGTCAATGGTATGCCAATGGTGGAATTGTATGGTCAATGGTGTTTCAATGGTGGCGTCTGTATCGTGAATGGTGTTTCAATGATGGCGTCTGTATGGTGAATGGTGTTTCAATGGTAGAGTCTGTATGGTGAATGGTGTTTCAATGGTGGAATTGTATGGTCAATGATGTTTCAATGGTGGAATTGTATGGTCAATGGTGTTTCAATGGTACAGTCTGTATGGTGAATGGTGTTTCAATGGTGGATTCTGTATGGTGAATGGTGTTTCAATGGTGGTGTATGATGGTGAATGGTTTTTCAATGGTAGAGTCTGTATGGTGAAAGGTGTTTCAATGGTAGAATTGTATGGTCAATGGTGTTTCAATAGTGGCGTCTGTATGGTGAATGGTGTTTCAATGGTAGAGTCTGTATGGTGAATGTTGTTTCAATGGTGGAATTGTATGGTCAATGGTGTTTCAATGGTGGCGTCTGTATGGTCAATAGTGTTTCAATGGTGGAATTGTATGGTCAATGGTGTGCCAATGGTGGATTCTGTATTTGTGAAAGGTGTTTCAATGGTAGAGTATGTATGGTGAATGGTGTTTCAATGGTAGAGTCTGTATGGTGAATGGTGTTTCAATGGTGAAATTGTATGGTCAATGGTGTGCCAATGCTAGAGTCTGTATTGTGAATGGTGTTTCAATGGTGGAATTGTATGGTCAATGGTGTTTACTGGTAGTGACTTTGAGAATACTAGGTGTCCCTTATACTTTGGACTACAATTTGCTCTGTGATTTCGCTTTTTTTTTTGCGAATTTTTCTTCATGATCAACGTTTCAAAGCTGACAAACTGCAAGGAATAATACCCTAGTCCTCAGGAACAATGATGGATCTTTAGTTTTTTCTTCAATTTGGAGTTCACAAACACCATTTAAATACCATTCGGAATTACCACTGAAAATACCACACGGATACCATTCACAAACACCATTTAAATACCATTCGGATACCATTGAGATTTTGCTCGCAACGTACCATTGGCCACCATTCATCTACCAGTAAAATACCATTCAACTTGGACGCTTATTTGCATAATCACCAATGGTACATTGTAGATGAATGGTACTATTTACACCATTAAAATTTGAATATGAAATATGCAAATTTTGTAACATTAATCTACCATTCACCATTAGCATGGTAGGCCAATGGTGGATGGTAGGCCAATGGTGGATGTTGAATGGTAGGCCAATGGTGGATAGTGAATGGTAGGCCAATGGTGAATGGTAGATTGGCCTTCCATTCACCATCCACCATTGGCCTACCATTCACCATCCACCATTGGCCTTCCATTCACCATCCACCATTGGCCTTCCATTCACCATCCACCATTGGCCTACCATTCACCATTCTCCATTGGCCTACCATTCACCATTGGCCTACAATGCCAATGGTGAATGGTAGATTAGTTTGCATATTTCATATTCAAACTTCAATAGTGTAAATAGTACCATTCATCTACCATTGGTGATTATGCAAATGAGCGTCCAAAAAATTATTATTAGGTTGAATGGTATTTCATTCAAGCGTAGAGAGCGTAATCTCAATGGTATCCGAATGGTATTTAAATGGTGTTTGTGAATGGTATCTGTATGGTATTTTCAGTGGTACTTCCGAAAAGTATATCATTGGTATACCATTGAACATTTTTTTTGTAAGGGGGGGGGGGGGCTGCAGGGTTTGGGGTATTGTGTACTAACGTTATGTTGAAATCTTGGGGCCTTTTTACTAAGTATATTTGTGCATTGTGTTGATGTCATGTTATGTTTTTCCGATTTCTCATCGATTTTTAATGTAATTATTTCCTATTTCAATGTCATGCTTTTGATGTCTTTTTATACATGATTTTAATGTAAATGTAAATTTTAATGTTTTAATTTAAAATCCCACAATGTATTTCCATGTCATTATTGGACGAAATAAAATTGAATTGAATTGAATTGAATACCTTGTTCAGTACATCTGGATTGAAGGTGAAAGGTTGTTCTTTTTTCCCAGGGTAATTGACCTCTGCGTTCCCGTTTAAGTTGATACCAGTAACCTTGGCAACCTTCCCATACAGCTGGAAGGGTAAAGAGTGTGAAAAGAAAATCAATGGAATTAGAAGGTATTCAAATTGACTATGATCATTAAATATTTCATTTTAAAACAACAACCCTGTTCTACTTTATATGTTACATTATATACCCATATAATACACATAAATCCATTTATGTATTCAGATATTTTAAGGGGGTACTTTACATGTACTTCGAAAAGCTATTCGTATTTGTTTTTGTTTATTGTCTTTTGTATCACATACAGACATTTACAGCTGACTTAACTAATGTTATTCAAAGCTTCTTTCTTACACAAATGACGTGTTCTACTGAAAATAGATAGTTTATATTAGATTTTTACACATATGTTTGCTTATTTTCTGTTTATACTTATCTTTGCATCCATTTCTTTGGTTGTTGTTATTTGTTAGTATTTTGCTGACATTCCTTTACTTGAATTTATATGTTAAAATTTGTAAGCATTTACATATCTATTTGGCTGCTTATCTTTGGTTGCATACAAATATTGTTTATCTGTTTGCTTGTTTATCTAATCATTTGTATTTGTATTACGTTACTCACATTTCCCATTTCTGGTAACCACTCTCGCCCATCCATCTGTTGCATAATCTGCAATGTTTCCCTGTCCAGAGTAATAGCTACCAGATCGCCAACCTTCAAACCAACCTCTTTACCTGTTATCAAAACAACAAAATCAATGCAGTTAAGAGGTTGGACATTAGAAATAAATTGAATTTTTAAGTTGAATAGCTTTGTCAAAAGAGCATGACATGCAGCTCGAGGTCGATTTGATCTGTTTTACCATTTAATCAAATAAAGTTAAGTACATCATAATAAATACAAAAAACTAATGTCACTTTAAAAAAACGCAATATTCATGGTAGTGAGAACATCATACAATACTTATTCATATAAAATTTGAAATTTAGTACAGATGAAGATAAAGTTACTAATCGCAATAGAATTCAAGAGTATATAATTCATTTTAGCCTATTCAGGAATAGAGTTATAGTAAACAGGCATAACAAAATGTCGCAAACTGAAATCCCATTCAAAATTAGATTAAACGAAAAACATACATATATGTTGTTGTGTGCATGATAATAAATGGTCCTAGGTGAAGAACCTTAATAGATATTGGAAAAAGATATCCCGACATTGGAATGAGTCGGGAGCGCAAGGAGGGTCAAATCTGACTGACACAAGCGCTATACAAGAACCCACTATTATTATTATTATTACTTTTGCCAACAAAAATAATAGACAGATTTGCAAATACAAAGTTGTTTTTTCCGAAAGAAAGATAACAATCATTTGTAACACAGGGTGTCCCTGAAAAAAGAAAAACTCAGGTTTACAAATAAACAACTCGTCAATTTCAAATTATTTCTTGATTACTCCCAATAAACAAAACACTAAAAAGTAACCTCTTTTGGGAGTGTATTTTAAGTGATTTTAAAGTATGGTGCCTTTTGAACTAAATTTAAACGTTATCGACACGTGCTTTCATTTAAACAAAAAAGGTACTCCTGTTCACGTTTTCATCTAACCTAAAAACCACCAATTTATCACGCGACTGGAGTAACGTGATTCCACTTACCTCTGTAAATTACGTGTTTATGACCAAATAACCACTTGACCAAGCAACGAGTTTTTTGTCCGTTAACCGATGGTGGTGATAAATAAGTAATTATTTGGTCTTGTAAGCACCTTAATCGATTGGTTTCACAGGTTATCCAAGGTTGATGGTAATATCACGTTACTTACACCGGCTAATCGTCTTATTGTTCTGTCCGTGAATCTCTGGTTATATTAAATTAGTAATTCTGAGGTGTCTTACACACCTCTTGAAATGGTTTCAAAGTTACCATAACTTTCTTGGTTATGATCACGTAGCTAAAACTGATTACTAATCTAAGCTGTGAATCCGTGATATTTAGGTGTGAAAAATTAGTAATTATTAGGTGTCTTAAAACACCTATGTAAATGGTAGTCAAAGTTGCCAGCAGTTCCGCGGTGATGATCTCGTGACTCAAACGGATTATTAATCTAAGCTGGGTATTCCGTGATTTCCAGGTGTGAAAAATGAGTTATTCTTGGGTGTCTTGATGGTTTTACAGTTACCATTTAAGTTCCGTGGTGATAATCCCGTGTCTGTTGGCATATATCTATTTTCACCAGTTGATAACTGACTGTTGGCATCTTTTCATTGCACCAGTTGATAACCGGTCTGTGTGCATAGTTGTTTCCAGTTGAACCAGCTGACACAAATTAATTTGCATATTGAATATGGGGTGCGTGCAGATCTATGTTTTTTAAACAGTTTATCTGAATTTACAGCATATTTCTTAATTACTGATGATTTAGTTATATGCAATTCATTTCGAAAATACTACAAATATAAATTACCAGTTATTAGGACATTTTGCTACTTCGTATAAATTACATTCAATTAAACATGAATAAGGAAAACATTAACTAGAACCAAAATAATTTCAATAAAATACAAGTACCAACAAATTTCGATTAATTAAATTATGTAAGTCTACTTATTACCAATGCCTCTACATTGGAAATACAGACGTACCAGTATTGAAGTGTTGTTGTCGTTCAACTGGTTGAAAGTTTTACCAAATGGTTCTAATGGCTCAGCTAGACCAGTTGAATTCTAACTGGTCTGGATCAACTGGATCATTTAGCCCATTTCAATTTCCGGGGTTACTAGCTTTCTCCTCTGGGATGTTTGCTACCAACCCCCCCCCCCCCCCCCCACCCCCCTCTAATCCCGAACTGCTTCCGGCGCGCCTGGACGTAATTATGGAAGATCCAAAACACGATGTTCAGAAACGGGATGAGAACGTCATTATTTTGGTTTATTTATTGTGTAACATTTGCGTAATTATTGGGTTGAACGCGGGTTACAGTAACATATTTCCTCTTCGACGTAATATTCACGTGAAATTCACGCAGATATTTTGACTAAAACTATCACTAACGCTTCACGTGTTTCTGTGACGCGATAATTTCGTTGATGAAGATGTAATTTCATAACCAAAAAAACACGGGAGTATTAGGTTTACAAACCATGGTCGCCAAGGTAGGGATAATCACGTTATTATAATGGTGATATTGCAGTGACAATTGCGTGATTTAGTGTACGTGTGTTTTAAGTGACCTAGTGCAATAAACGTATTAACACATTTACGTACATATCCGGTGTTTGAAGAACGTAACTCTCCTCAAGTCGATACCTTGATATTGACGTGATTTTCACGTGATTTTGTTTATTGGGCTGTACCCTATGATGGAAACGTTTATTTTCTCTTAATTCACATGACACCAAAATCATGATCAAGAAACCATGCATGAATAATTTCAGACGGCCTGAAGTGGCAGTGTCAGAAACTAAATTGTGTAAAATAATAATAATAAACAGACACACTATTGAAGAACCCATATTTCTTTTATATGACACAAGAACCATCATGGAAGGATCAGGCATTAGTGAGTGAGTAGCATGATTAGCGATTGGTTAGGCACATGCCGTATTGTTTTAGGAAAGAAAATAAGGCAGTTGAACAAATGCCATTTTGTCTAGCTATTACAAATTGTTCCTGCTTGATCCATTCATGATCCTTCCATCATTACTACTGTACCATACTGAAAATGAGATTAATAACTTTTGCATGATGTGTATTTCTAATGATAAAAAATTCAACATCATTTCATTTCTTTAAAAAGCATAATGCACCAAATGTAATAGCCATCCACTTATTTTGGACAATTGGTTTTCTCATACTTCTACATGATTCTATTGACTATGACATCTACTGATACCAATACTTGTTACAGTGATAAAGATTGTCATGAAGATAAGAGTGATGGAAAGCAGACAACAGGTAGAGCAGAAACGAGTGTAACAGTCCAAAATTAAAAATTGAATGGAGAAAAAAAGATATAGAGCAGCCAATATTGTGGAAGAAAAGGACAAACTGAGTGATACGATACCTAAAACTGGGAGATGTGTAGCGTAGTAACCTATCCCTGTTCCTGCTGTGGTGCATTTCAGATCCATTTTTCCATCAAATCCAACTCTATGAGTAGTGACCAGTTTAGACTGAGTCCAGCAAACAGTGACACCTGACCTTGGCCTTTCAGAGAAGGGACATATCTCAACCATAGTCCCACTGTCGCCTGAATCATCGAGATAATAATAAATCATTCCCTTTTTTTAGACAAAATATTTACAAAAGCTAAACAAAATCAATCATAATTAAACAATTACTCTATAATTATCCGCAGACATACCTGTAGTATCAGGAACAAGCCCATTTTCTTAGTGAATGTAAGCCATATCTTCAAAATAATATTGATTTATATATATATATATATCAGGGGCATGTCTGTAGGGATATGTATACTTCATATTTCATTTTGTTGGAACGCTCATAGTACCTACCACAAATTTAGATAAATGATAAAGAAATGGTAATTTTACATAAAAAATTGCATGAATTCGCCTCACTGCATTCTGTACTGGGTCAGAGTAGAAATCTACAAGTTTGATAAACCACACAAATACCACCCCCCCCCCCCACCCTTGTGCCACATTGATTTTTTTCATGGGATAAATATACCAAAGGCTTTGAGATTAAAAACTGTTTTACAAGGTTACAATTAGAGTTATCATGGATTTAATTAAGATTGGAAATGGTTAATTTTGGAAAGACATTACACAATGCAATCCTTACATCAATTGGTGTTTACCGTTTTGTGCAAAATGGCACATGTGGCAAACAAGCAACCATGCAGAGATAAGAGAAAAAGAAACAAAAGTGTTTATATTTAAAAGGGTTATCGAAATGAAACCATTCATCTCTAAATTCTCTTACTGCTACGCTAAAGCTCATGATTAACCCTAAAAAGGCCGGGCTATTTGAGGTCTCAATATGGCCGGGGGGGGGGGCATTATGGCCACCCTAAAATCTCGGCCTAGGAAGGTCCAATTAATGTGAAAATTAGTATGGTGATATATTGAAGTATATTGAATAAGATGGTAATGTTTATTTTCTTTTATGTTTATTTATTTATTTGTTATTAATGTTTTTATGACAATATGCACATTTTGGGGGGAAATATACTTACGCACACACATTTGTGAGGATTAGATACTTTGATAGGCATGTGATGATATTTTGTCATCTAAAACCCGAACCTTAGGTCCGACCATAACAAATTTGGTATCAAAATGTGCAGGAGACATGAGGGGGTATTATGACCCCCGGCCTTATTAGGGTTAAACAAGTTACTAAAATCAAAAACTTACAGGTATTGCACTGGCAAATAGGCAAAATCGTAAAAGAAAGGAAATTAAAAGGAAGAAGCAAGACATATGTTTTTCATACCATCTTTATCATCTCCTTGCCAATCCTTCCCTCTACAGACCTCTGCTCCTGGACACAGCCCTCTGGAAACTGTCTTCGCTTCTCTAAATCGAGGTGTTACTGGTGTCCTGAAGAAACAAACAAATCTCTCTTTTTTTTAATTTTTAAGAGAAATGTATGAAGCTATTTCAAATTGTGTGGAGATCAAATACATCAAAAGAGGTAAATACATTTTGAGGCAACTCAAATTTCATGAGTCAAAGGTTTGCCTGCAGAGGGTTAAACGAGGTTAGTAAGGATATTGTTATAAGTGATTTTTCTTTATGACTAACAATGTCCTTTATATAGTAAGGCTTTTAAAAAAAACAGAAAACTTTGGCAATCGACTTCACATGAATTATGACAATATGACCCGAATAGCATGAACTCATCTCATGCACCCTGGGGTGAGAGGGAGCCTATCTATCTATCTTTCATTTTGGAACCCCACTACTTGAATACATCCTGAACAACATTAAGTTTTACAGTTCTCTACCCCACTTTCATATAAAAAATATATTCATATGCGCAAAATATTTTGCATTTTAATGTAAAATAAACAAAAGCAAAACTCATAGTTAAAAAAATACTTTTTCTGTACATACCCTGTTTCTTTCCGGCTGGTGAAGCGAGTGAATGTATGAGTCAAGTCGTGTTTATCATTCATGTAGCATGGAGTACAAAGGTCATAATCAGGGCAGCTTTGATCACTGCATTTCCAGCGTATGCCAGCTATAGGATTCACTGAACAGCTATCACAAACTATACCAACATGAATCACACCTGGAAAAAGAATTGAGGAAGGTGGAAAATTAAGAAATTGTTTAACAGTATTGGTGTAGCTGTCAATATGAATTGAAAAATAATCCCCTATTAAGATACTTGAACTTAGAAGGCTTTTGTCACGGTAAAATACATAAACAATATTATTGACCATTTCATTAAATCTGTTGATTCAAATAATAGTTTTAATTTTTTATTTTAACATAAACTAAAGATTTTTTTTTTACAAGTATTAGTAAGGGAATAATTACCTGCGGGGGCACTGTCGAAGAGCGCAAGATCATATGAACCACTGGACCCGACCTGATAGTTGTTAACATTACCATTATCCCATCTGATCTTGGCCCAGCCTATAGGAATAGGATCCTGAGGGTCTTGATCTTTTAGCTTGACCACTGTCCCAAGATGACCCTCACCGCCATCTTGATCTCCCGATGTCCAGGTGGCGCTCCGGACAACTCGCTGTCCGACCTCCACGGTTGCCATCCGGATTTAGATGCTCTGATCTGATTTATTTGGGCCTGTTTTAATATAAAAATATAACAACATTCTAATAGTAAATAATCCTTTTCTAGTGTACCAATACCTTCATTCAAACTCACCACCCCTTCTCCTGTCATCCTTCTCTCTCTCTCTCTCTCTCTCTATCTCTGTTTCTCTCTGTTTCTCTAAAAAAAAAATCCTCTATCCCTGGATCCCCCACCCCCCCCCCCCTTTCTCTCTAACTATCTACAGTTAACAACAAAATTATTCATGCTTACCAAGTTTTGTAAGTTTTTAAGTATGTGAAAACGTCATATGTTCCGATATATGATTCTTGAGAATGTGACAAATAAAAGCTTACATCAAAAGGTATTCAACATAAGCCCTAACTTAACCGATCCACTTTTCATTCTTCAGTTACGAAAAAAACACACCAAAGCATCACATTTACAAAGGGTATGAATAATTCAGTTGACAACTGTAGATCTATCTTTCTCTCCCACTCTCATGTAGAATGTGACTGCTAGGTCCAAGGTGCAATGTAATAATACACAGTCGCCTTTCAATACACAAACTTTCAAATGCACAAAAGCTTGTTTTGCTTTATGGCTGCAGATTTAATTCAACAAACATGTTGCCAAAGTAGCTGTTTAGAAGAAGAAAATAAATACAATGGACTATATCTGCAGCAAAATGGATTCATAATCATAGTATGATTATTTCCTTGTCACAGACACACATATGAACATTAATGCTTGCTTCCCTATGAATTTAAAAGGCAATTTACATCAGCAAAGTTACTTACAAGGCTATATATTTTAGTGGGGATAAAGCTTCTGAAACATTACCCCCCCCCCCCCTCCCATCCCAGTAAAAGAACTGTTAATGTTAACCAGTAATTTTTAACAGTAGGCCTCTTGTTTACCTAGATTTGGAAATACTGACTTAGTTCCCTTATTCCATATTTATTTTCCTCTAGATACCAAAGTAGAATTTCAATAAACATGCAAAATATGTACGAGCCTGGTTGCAGGTGTACTGTATAACAATAATAACATTCTGTTCTAGTGCATATCACATTATATATATCGTCCCTATCACCTATGTGCTCCAAAAGAGCTTCGGAAATTATTACCCTACATTTAGCTCCAGCAGCCGTTATTAGCTGTTATTAGCGTATCAGTGTAAAGCAGGGATTATAACTGCTGTACAATGTGAATTCTGAACCATACAATAGCCATCCATTGTTCTAGCCCAACTGGACTATGAGATGGGTACATGCATGTACACAGGATAGCTCTTTGCTTGAGGAGACAGGAAAGTGATACCGGTAGCAATGTAAGCATACAGAGGAAGGCGGATATTTGTGATCATGCAGGGATGTCTCTTCCACAATATCCACAATACCCACATTATCTGCATGCGTACATGTTCCTCTTACATGCATATATAAACAAATGGCTACAAAAATCATTCCAATTCAAGACTATAGGTTCATAGGACATAATTTTTTATCTTTTGACCAGCTCTACTGGAATTTGCCAATATAGGGCTGCATGCGCAAATGTTCATTCACTTGTTAAACTTGAGAATAGAAGCATCCCCAACAAGCAGATCCAAAGGCAAAAATGGCAAAGGACCCCCCCCCCCCCCCCCAATCACAACCTTTGAGGCAAAATGGGGCATAAATTGAAAAACAAAGATAATAATATGGGGAAATTTAATGAAAGTGAATGAGTAGGGATATAGAAATAAAGAAACATATCAATAATACTATATTAAAATTAATTACAGACAGAACAGTAGCGACAACAACAACACTATGGTAATTAATAGACATAGTAGTAGTAATGATAATACTAAAAACGATAATAACATCAATAATAATAATAATAATAATAACAAAAATAATGACAATAATGCTAATGATGATGATGATGATGATGAGTTGGAGGAGAAGAAGGATAAAAAAAAGAACAATCATGATATACTGTAATTTAAAATAGATTGCATGCATGCATGTGTGGCAGCAGTTCATATTAAAGTGAACTAGAAAGTAGTCTACAACTATTTTTCAGGTCTCACTTAATCTATGTTTGTCCTCAATCATATGCAAATTTAACATGTTCTCAAAACTATACATCATGGCGTTGATGATCAGTCAAGTATGATTTAACGAATACGCTTATAACATTGGGGTCTGTTGACCTACATAACATATGGATTGTTTAAAAAAAACTTTAATAAAGGCTACTAAGTTCATGATGCTGTTTCGAGTTTGAAAGCCATATCGCATAAACCTTGTGCAATATCCTGGCTGATAGCCTATATAAGACTGAAATCTTTTTCTTATAGTATCAACTGTTGTTCCAATGACACGCCTGGCTCCACTGACCGCCTTTTCAACATACCATACAATTATTTCTGCACGTACACATGCCTTGACTGGCACATTGACTCTCGTGTTTCACGTTTGTGAGAAAAGTCCATACGAGTTTATCGAGATAAAAAAATTTAAAACATCGCATGCATGAGAAAAGAAACCAAACTGGGAACTTACTTGATCTGCAGATAAGCAGGAAAAGTTATACCTCAAAATAGGATTTGCGACAAGGTATGCTTTGATGACGTAGTATTCATTCACAGTGTCCTTGCCTTCTCGCCTGATGCTCAACTGTCAACAAAGCACGGGAGTTCCCATACCGTCTCTGTAGTATAAGCATAGCTATAGCGAGCTGGCTGGGTGTGGAAATTCCCGTCGGGAAATCCCCTTATGCAAGTTGCATTACCTCATCATCTACTTATCAAACGCGCATGCGCTATTTCTGTAGATGCTAAACCGCGATTTTGGTCTCTGCTTTGCCGACATATCATGATTCTACGATCATATCATTCTTCTTTCTTTCTTAAGTGATGACCTCCCACGTGACTCACCGATAGTTTTTTTTTTTGCAACATAACTCCCCCCCCCCCCCCCCCCCCCTAAACCCTCACCAAAGGCCCCTACGTATTCCTCTTTTTTTTAGAGTTCCATTTCGCTTTAGCCCCCTTTACTTTATTTCAACAATACAACTGGACAAATCAGAAAAAATATTTGTTTAATATCGGGCTTTCCCGCCAAAATAGTTGAATTAATATGTGGATTGAGTTTTTCATGATACTTGACATTAATTGATTTACAGTGTATATTGGATCCTCTTCGCTTGTCTCTTTCCTGTTCACTCTCTGACCACAACCACCCCCTTCTCTCTCTCTCTCTCTCTCTCTCTCTCTCTTCCCCCCCCCCCCCTCTCTCTCTCTCCCTACCTCTCTTACTCCTTTCTCTTGCCTCTAAGTGCCCCTTTGGCATTCTCTCTCCCTCTTTAGGTACAGACTATCAAAAATTATCAAATTTTTCTGTTCAGTTCATGTGAAATACAATCATTTCGAGGAAAGGCATGGTGATTAATTTATGGCATCAAGTTATGTGTAACAAAAGAGAACATATAAAACCAATATACAACTATATAACAAATACAAGACATATTTAATGCAGGATTAACAATATATATATATATATATATATATATATATATATATATATATATATATATAAGCAAGTTTAATGAAACTGCAATTTCTGACAGTGCTCAACTGTAGGAGCATGACTGCACATGAGTGTTTTTAACTTCGCCATGATCGTATTATGTATTTAGTTACTGATGAGCCTTCTGGCGAAACAGTCTGTATAACTCGTACCAATAAAGTGTAACCTTCCAACTTATATATATATATATAAAATATGCGTAAAATAAGTTTTAAGTATTCCATAGATCATGATAGCTTTGTTGTCACAAATATCCATTTTTTCTCAAATATCAGCTTTATCACAAAAGGCCATGATCAGATCGATACACCACATGTGAACAACTTCTAACAAGATTTTGCCTAAAGAACGTATATTTAGGTAGCTCGGCGAAATATGTTGGCATGAAAAGATGCGTCCAGAAACAAAAGTGCATTTATAGTGTTGAAACTTATAATGCTATCATAATCGGGTAGAATCACATCTTTAGTTTCGGGAACTGGTAAATATATGCACGTTCTTGATTAGGCTTATCAATAGGCTGTCAATAGAAAAACTTTTGATAAGCACACATCACCAACTATTCTGCCTTTTGCGTTACAGACATGTCTTTCGTTCCAGACACGTCTTTCATTCCACTACATTTTGCAGAGCCACCTAAATATACTCCCTTCAGGCAAAACTTTGTTAGAAGTTGTTCACATGTTTATCTGACCATGGTCTATTGTGATCAAACTGATCTAGGATATGCTACAAAGTACAAATCTGCCCGTTAATCTTCTGAATATCAAATTTGACATCTAAAAATCCTTAGCTTACGTAAGGATGTTCCACTGTCGATCAGTAACTGATAAGGTAATTGGTCATGAGCTAGAAGAACATGTGTCCCCCCCCCCCCTTTCAGTCAGAGTTTGCCACTGTATGTAAATGTAAAATGGTATGATGCTAATGACAAACATATTGATATTCATTAACCGGAATACACAATTTACAAACATTACAAATTTGGGAATATAACATATACACTAATAAAATTTACTGCATCAAAAATATTTTTAAATGGTCTTCTTATGATGGTCATCAAAATTTGCAAATGACTTTCTAGCTCCTGTTTGTCTGCTCAAAGAAGTACAGTCACTGTAATCGTTTTTTTTTGTACTTTAAAATAATGAGGTGGTTGAAAACAATTATTTAAAATATCTTCTTACATATCAAGTGGGATGAATAGAATAAATAATCATTATTCTTTTCTCTTCTTTTTTCTGTCTTTTCCCCCTTTTTACCAATATTTGTTCCTCCATATTTGTATTATTATGTATCCTTTGAGGATAGTCATACTATCAATCTTTGCTTATTTTGTCAACCCTCCTGTTTGATGTTCTCGATTAGTTACACCCAGCCTTACTTTATTCTACATATATTCTTTTGTCATGTGTAAATTTGCAATATTTGTTTGTTATATATTTGTAAAAATGCAAAAGAAAAAGAAAATCAAACAGAAATAAATAAATCAAATCAAATCAAATCAAAATTTACAAGATATAAAAACAAAAAAACATTATGTTGCAATAAAGACATTTCAGTTTTTTAAGTATTCATAAAATTCATATTTTGAAACAGCAATAAATACATAAATGACATAAATAAATATAATGGGCAAGTATTGCCTGGAAATTGGGAAACCATTAAAACAATCTTTCTGTTCATGCAGACTAAACTTTTCTGTTTTTTGTTTTGCTTAAGTGAGACATAATGTACATATATTATACATAGTAACAAACATTGTTATGAAGAAACGATGTTTGATCACAAATACATGTAATAATGATCATTATTTTGATGTTGATATTCTTTAGGAATCTGGATTGCTATCTTGTGGAATGCTCTCACAGTTATCTAAGGTTCTACTAATTGAAAGAAAAAATAACCATTTGCAGTAACTTTCGTTTTGTTATGAACAACAGCATGCAAAAAAGCGATCATTTTGAATAGCTACAAAATGACCACTTACATTTCAAAAAGTCTAATGTTATGCTAAAGACTACAGAACGTTTGATATATCTAGAGGCCCAGACTTGGGTTCACTTTGTACCGGTTGAAGTAAAACGTAGTCTATAAATACATGTATATTAAAATCAGGAATTATAAATGCATACATATGTTGTAGATCCTTTACCTCAAGCATTCCATTTTGATATATATCATTCAATTGGTCAAGCAAAAAATAAACATATTAAATATCTGTTTTGTTATGCTCCTTATTGACAAAATATAAAGAGAAGTACACTCAAAGTATATTTTCTATTACCGTAAATAAATATGTAGGATTTTGATCTTGCAAAGAGTGAAGATTTTGTAATGCATATATGTTTCTATTTTTAATCCCTCCTGATTTGACCATAGTCCAGGCATTTCGTGAAAAAAAAGGGGTCAACCTCCCACTAATTGCAACAGAAAGTCTGTCAACTGTTTTATACCTAGAAATATGTCCTCTATAACATATCAAAAGTCTTAAGGAATCCTGGTGGGGGAAAGTGCCATGGCGGCCATTTTTCAAAATGGCCGCCATGTATAACTACCGTTGTACAACTCTGGGGATTTCTTTTTAACAGCACCTCATTTTACCATGCGAAAGGTGTCATATGAAAGACATTTTAATTCCCTACAAGGTGATACCTCATTCAATAGGTTTCGGGATGATTTACTTACCAATTTTGAGCCAAAAATGTGATTTTTTACCATTTTTTTCAAAAATATGAATTGCGCCAAAATACATATTTTTCCATATTTATTTGATTATTATGCTAACTGACTTGAAACTTGCTGAAAAACTGTTCAGCATCCTGGTTGATATCATATCCAAAATTCAAGTCTATTGCTATACTAACTAAAAAGTTATAGCGCTCTAAAGTTGACACTTTGTTATGAGCCAAAATGGGAAATTTGGTTGCTAAGGGCTATCTTCTCCTTAGCAACGGTAACATATTGGCGTGAGAAATAGAATATATCACGAAAAATTGCTGTCACCAAGCAGGTGACTACTTTTATAGGAAGTATGATGTCAAATGATGCATTTTCATCATATTTTAATGATACATATCGCTTAGTTCCCGTTGCTATGGTAATAATATGCCTAGCAACCAATTTAAAACAGATTTTTTTTTTTCCTGTATCTCCGCTTCTAAATAACATAGAGATTTTATTTTAAGTGCTAAACATATATTTTATAGGGCCAGGAATCCAATGAAATACATTTCAATAAGCTAAACCTGACTAAAAAGCCCGAATGGCCGCCACATCCAGATGTCATGGTGACTGTGACACAACTAAAATTTGCTGCCAGAGCGCTATTGAAGTACTGTTTATCGTTGGTAAGTAGTGGTTTGATGCGATAGTGGTAGTAGTAGACTGTGTTCAAGTAGTCCTGTTACAGGTTACAGGCATGCACCCGTTCAATGGTTTCTTAACCTATAATCAAATTAAATAATGTAGTATTATTTGGGTCTGCAACCTATATTATTATTAGGGTCTGCAAACCAGACTAGTTGCATGTGATTGCTATGACATGTCACATGTACACTGCATGCATAAGTAAGAGTTGTTTAGCATTAATTGAATCAAAGTTCAATAACAGGTCACTGTCTAACCCACATACAATTAGGCAAACCTAGATTTTCTAGTCTGTGACTTGTCACATCTGCAACGCATATATATCCTAAAAGAAGTGAGTAAAGCTTAAATAAGATTTTAATTATGAAGTGTATGGTAATGAATGAGAGAATGCCAAAATCAGGATTATTTGGTGTACCTCACATTCGAGTACGGTGATGTGTTAGTTATTTGCATGGTAATGTGTATGGTAAATGTGCATGGTAATGTGTACAGTGACATTGAAAGTACATACCGTATCAGTTTGTATTTAATTCACACATTTATTAAGAAGGACTTTGTGTTTATGAAAACACAGAGTAGACTAGTAATGAAATTTGTCAGAGGTTCATTTAAGGTTGTTTAGTTGACAAATGTTGGTGTTGACATATGAAATAAGTGTCAGATAAATCAGAGTTTTTAAACAAAATAACTGAGATTCAGTCAAGGTTTTGAGATCCAAGATGAAAGTTCAATGAGTCTAAATAATAAAGACAAGATAGACATACTTTGAGTTAGATGGGATTTATTTATGAAGTATATATTTTAAGGTATAGTCTTGACTAGGAATTTGTCTAGACTGTGACCTTGTTTTCTGGGGTTTTTAAGAGGGCAGTATTTCTTTAAAACCATGTCATTTTGACAGAGATTAATGGGGGTTTAGGCCTTTTAGAGAGTTTTTGGATATCGAGTCAAGACTTATAAATGATTGCAATTTAAGGCTTTTGAATATACATGAACAGGGTAAATGCATACAGATTTAGTGGAGTATAGTTTATGTGTAAAAGACATGTATACTGAGGATGTTTTATTTCTATTCTACTTTTAGTACAACAAACAACTATAAGTGCAGGAACGAATGATGGAGTGGGATCAAACCCTATGTCCCATTTGCAAGGAGCTGGCAGTGGTTGGGGAGCAACCACCAACAACACTTGGTGTGAAGGGTAGCGACGCCATCAACAGGGCAAGCGTAGACAGAAAGGATGTGATCCAAACACTTCCTGGCCAACAGGTACACAAGGAATGTCGCAAGAAGTACTGTAATCCCCAGCAGATCGCCAAGGCAGTGAATGAAAAAGAAGAAGGCCCTTCTATCCAATGTTTACCTGTACTTCGATCTACGGAGAGAGAATTCAATTATCAGACGGAATGCCTTTTCTGTGGAAAGGAAGTGAAGCACGGAACCAAGAGAAAGAGTACACATCTACCATCATTTCCAGTGCGGACTGTTGAATTCAAGGACAATATCTTGGAATCCTGTGACAAAAGGAAGGATGCCTGGGCAGAAACAGTCAAAGCCCGTGTCCTCCATGTGCATGACCTTCATGCTGCAGATGCAGTGTACCACCAGGTCTGCAGTGTTAACTTCCGCACCAACAAGGAAATACCCACTGCCCATCAGCCCAAAAGAATAAAGGGGAACAAACAAAAGCTTGGTCGGCCCAAAGATGAAACACGGGAAGATGCATTTATCAGAGTTGCCCATTTCCTTGAGGAAAATGATGATGAGCAGATAACAATCAGTGACCTAGTTAGCCTGATGGAAGAGAATCTCCATGGATCAGGGCTTCATGCTTATGGCCACACACACATGAAGATCAAGCTTGATAAACACTTTGGAGACAAAATCTTGCAAACAGAGGTCAATGGGAAGCCAAATGTGGTTACATTCCGGAGCACAGCAAAGGTGGTTCTCCAGGATTTCTATGGCCATGCACAGGCTGCTGATCCTGAAAAAGAGAAGATGAGAATAATCAAAACTGCAGCTAAACTGATCAGAGATGACATAAAGAGTGTCATGACATCACATGAGCTGTACCCTGACATGCTGTCGGAGGAGGAAAACATCAATTTCCTGCCAGAAAGCCTAAGGTTACTGCTGGGAGGACTGTTTGTCGGCAAGAATGTGCTCATGAAGACGGCCTCAATTGGGCAGGCAGTTATGCAAGCAGCCCGACCTCAAGTTCTCCTGGCTCCACTGCAGATTGGACTGGGGATCCAAATGCACCATCACTTTGCATCACGCTTCTTAATTGATTCCCTCCACAAGCTTGGTTTCAGCTGCTCCTATCAGGAAGTTCAAACTTTTGAACGGAATGCTGTGATGTCTCATGGAACAGACATACCTGATTTCAGTTCGGAGTTTGTCCAGTATGCTGCAGACAACGTAGATCACAACATCCGTACCCTGGATGGTAACAATACATTCCATGGCATGGGGATGATTGCTGCCATAACCCCAGCCACCAAGACCAGCAGACCTACCCTCAGGGCGCAGGTCACCTCCAGCGATATCTCCACGATGGGACGAATTCCTATCCATTACCACAAAGAAGGGAGCCGCGGTATGACAACACTGGCATACCAGAAGGTGGTCAACATGAAGGCAAAGGACCCAACAGCAGACCTTGATCTCCTGTGGAAGACATCTGTTATGTTCACCTCACCAAGACCGGCATGGTCTGGACTGATGCAGCTAGTGCATCATGGTGACCACCCCGGGAAATCATCGGTGATGTTTCTCCCCATGATCGACATGAATCCCAGTGATGTCACTTGCATCTATTCCACACTGAAGTTTGTATGTGAGCATGCTCGTCGCCATGGTGTTACGCCCATCATCACCTTTGACCAACCACTATGGTGGAAAGCCCTCATGATCATCGAGACTGAGCCCACAGGAAGTGTTTTGAATGACATAGTCTTGCGCCTTGGAGGCTTTCACACAGAAATGAGTTTCTTGGGAAGCATCGGTCACCTCATGGCTGGATCAGGACTGCAGGAAGTCTTGGAGCTAATCTATGCAGACAACGCGGTGGTACACATGATGTCAGGCAAGGCTATTGCACGAGCAGTACGGGGACATCTACTTGTTGATGCAGCACTGAACGCCTTGATTTTGTCAGAAGCACTTGGTGTGCCACTCCCTCAACCATCTGCAGATCCACATGAAGTGGAGGAGACTAATGAGGAAACAGTGTCACCAGATGATGAGCCTACGACAAATGGAACTGGAAACACTGATCTTGATGAACTTGCTGCCCTCTACAAGAATCTGATGGAAGGTTCTGTGTCTGCAGAGGAGTTCTGCCAAGCTGATGTGTTAACAAGAATCAAGAAGCTCCTCTGGGCCAAGACCGAATCTTTGAAGTCCTCTAGAACCGCCACACTTTGGCTACAGTACATGGACATGGTTGACATACTACGGAAGTTTATTAGAGCAGAGCGCATTGGCAACTGGGCGTTGCACCTTGAAGCTATGTCAGAAATGTTGCCCTACCTGGCAGCCTCTGGGCACAACCTCTACACCAAATCAATCCGCCTCTATGTGCAGCGAATGAGCAAGCTCAAGGATGAACATCCAGATGTGTACCAACGATTCGAAGAAGGGTTCCATGTTGTCAGAAGAAGTGATCGCCTATGGGCTGGTCTGTCCGTAGATCTCACCATCGAACAGGTTCTTATGAGGAGTATGAAGACCAGCGGTGGCCTGACGAGAGGGCGAGGCATGACAGAGCAACAGCGTCTCATATGGCTGCTCTCCATGCCTGCCTGTTCTGAAGTCAACAATGCTATGCAACAGCTCACAGGTGTCAACTATAACACTGGTGAACAAAACAAGGACATGACAATTGCTAGACAAGCACGTGACATGAAAGACACACATGCAGTCATCAGCTGTCTGAAAGAGAGAACACCCTTCAACTCAGATCCGAGCTTGCGCAGCATTTCGACAGGGGTACATGCAACCAGCAAAGTCAATGTGGACTCAGCAAAAACTGTTGGAACAGCAATCCTGACCAACATGGATGGACAAATTGCTGTTGACTACACATTCAAGAGGAAGGATCAGGCCATCACCTTGGCTTCGAAATCGGCAGTAAAGATTGATGGTGAGGTAGTACAAGTGGATCCCCAGCTGCTTTTCCAGCGACTGACAATTGCTGCAAAAGCTACAGAGGCTCTAGAGTCTGTGTTCAAATATGAGCTTTGCAGTTACCCACCAGCTCTGTTTGATTCCACACTGCTGCTCCGACAGCCACAGAAGCCAGTGCTAGCAGATGCTATCTGGACACTCCTGACAAAGGATGCACCAGGAATCACAGGCCAAGTACACTACGTGTTGGATGGTGGGGCACTAGTTCAGCGCATTCCATGGGCACGTGGCTCAACATACAAAGGTATCTGCACGCAATACACAGAGTATGTCACAAAGAAGTATGGACAGGCAACAGTCGTGTTTGATGGATATGATGGTACATCAACAAAGGGCGCAGCCCACCAAAGACGTGCGAGAGGGAATGCTGGAGCAACGGTGACGTTTGATGAAGATATGCAGGCTACAATGAAGAAGGAACAATTCCTGGCAAACAAGACCAATAAGCAGCACTTCATCAACATGCTCAGCACCAAACTACGGGAAAAGAACTGCCAGACACATCATGCTGCAGGTGACGCTGATCTCCTCATAGTGCAGAAGGCAGTGGAGTCTGCAGCCACCACTGATACTGTGCTGATTGGAGATGACACAGATCTACTCATCCTGCTCATCTACCACACCAACCTCGAGTCATGTGACCTGTTCTTCCAACCTGAGCCAAAGAAGAATGTGAAGAAACCGCGTGTCTGGAACATGAAGTCTGTCAAACAGCAGTTAGGTCCTGATGTATCACAGCACATTTTCTTCATGCACGCTCTCCTGGGATGTGATACTACTTCCCGCGTATATGGCATTGGCAAGGGAGCTTCCCTTAACAAATTCAAAACCAGTGCGCACTTCCGTGAACAAGCAATTGTGTTTGACAGACCGACAGCGTCCACCGATGATGTTGTAAAAGCAGGAGAGAAAGCCCTGACATGCCTGTACAATGGGAAGCCTGCAGAGACACTGAACGTGGTGCGACATAAGCGGTTCTGCCAGAAGGTCGCCTCTAGCATTTCTCATGTGCAACCCCAAAGTCTACCTCCCACATCAGCAGCAGCAAAACAACACAGCCTTCGTGTCTACTACCAGGTCCGGCAGTGGAAGGGCATTGCAGCTGATGAGCTACGACCAGATGACTGGGGTTGGCGGGAAACCAGTGGAGGACTTGTGCCCGTGCAGACGGACTTGCCACCAGCTCCGGAAGAGCTCCTCAAGATGATCCGCTGCAACTGCCAGACGGACTGCAGCAGTCTGAAGTGCACCTGCAAGAAGCACAACATAGAGTGCTCAGCGGCATGTGGCAACTGTAGAGGGTCAGCATGCACGAACTCAACCCAAGTTGCATGTGACAGTGATGATGATGAATAGACTTTTCGAGTTGATGGATCGAATATGGTAGTCTGAGGCTATGGTAACTACATGCAGTATTATAATAATTATGACCTATACATGTACGTTGTCCATCAGGCATACGGCATGCCATGTTATACAGTTGACACATCCACAGAATAATGCTTTTGGGTCAGGTTTAGCTTATTGAAATGTGTGTCATTGGATTCCTAGCCCCAGAAAATGTATGTTTTGCACTAAAATTCTAAGCCTTTAGAAGCAGAAATATTGGGAATTATCAGGTTTATGGCAGTCATTTTGGAGAATAGCTGCCATTTCGGCTTTTTGGTCAGATTTAGCTCATTGAAATGTGTTTCAAAGGATTCCTAGGCCCAGAAAATATATATTTGGCACTGAAAATCAAAGCCCTAAGTCATTTAGAAGCGGGGATATTGCGAAATATCAGGTTTATGGCGGCCATTTTGAAAAATGGCTACCGTTTCGGCTTTTTGGCTAGGTTTAGCTCATTAAAATTTAATTAATTTGATTCCTTCTTCCTGAAAATACATGTTTAGCACTTAAAATCAAAACTCTATGTTATTTAGAAGCAGAGATATGGGAAATATTAGATTAACAACAATAATATGTGTTTTATATCGGTTGCTAGGCATGTTATTACCATAGCAACGGGAACTAAGCGATATTTATCATTAAAATAGGATGAAAATGCATCATTTGACATCATACTTCCTATAAAAGTAGTCATCTGCCTGGTGATAGCAATTTTTTGTGATATATTCTATTTCTCACGCCAATATATTACCGTTGCTAAGGAGAAGATAGCCCTTAGCAACCAAATTTCCCATTTTGGCTCATAACAAAGTGTCAACTTTAGAGCGCTATAACTTTTTAGTTGATAAAGCAATAGACTTGAAATTTGGATATGATATCAACCAGGATGCTGAACAGTTTTTCAGCAAGTTTCAAGTCGGTTAGCATAATAATCAAATAAATATGGAAAAATATGTATTTTGGCGCAATTCATATTTTTGAAAAAAATGTTAAAAAATCACATTTTTGGCTCGAAATTGGTAAGTAAATCATCCCGAAACCTATTGAATGAGGTATCACCTTGTAGGGAATTAAAATGTCTTTCATATGACACCTTTCGCATGGTAAAATGAGGTGCTGTTAAAAAGTAATCTCTAGAATTGTACAACAGTAGTTATACATGGCGGCCATTTTGAAAAAATGGCCGCCATGGCACTTTCCCCCACCAGGATTCCTTAAGACTTTTGATATGTTATAATGGACACCTCCAAGAGCACAAAACAGTCAAAACATTTTCTGTTGCAATTAGTGGGAGGTCATATCAAATTATGCCTGGACTACCAGTTCCTATTTACAAATAGCATTTACATTAAATTAGACTAAATCATTCAAGCAGACAGATCACTGTGTTGCAACAAATCATGATGTTCTTCCTCCTCAGATGGCCAGCCTCTTATTAAAAAGTCTGGTTATATTTACGAACTGATGAATACTTGTTTTGTTCCTATGGGAGTTCCAAATCACTTTGAGACGCGTCAGAATACAAAACACTTCAAAACAATTGTACATGAATCATTGAGATATTCATTATCCCACCAGCTGTCACAAAAACATCTATCGTAGCCATTGCTTTGTACAAAAATATCTCTTTCACGCTTCATTTTTCTAGCAGGCATTGAAGAGTGAAGTTGTCTAAGGATCTGCGCTTTCCTTTATGAATTTATCTATGATTCTCCAGTCAAATTTGTCCGGAGATGCGATGGTTGTGTGTTTGATCCCAGGGCAGCACTAGGCAAGAGATGAATCTACATTTTTCACTCTCCACCCAGGTATTCAACAGAGACCAGTAATATGGAATTTATTGAATAATGTGAGTACCGAAATTGGTATTATAACTACTCTGTACAGCCAGGATAATATTGGAACGCCTTGAGCACCATGTTTGGTGGATATGTGTGCTAGGAAAATGTATAACATTATTATGTTTATTATTGTTATTTTCAAAACAAAGAAAATGATTACTTTTTGCATTTTATAAACTCTGTACACTACCATTAAGTGAGGTCATTGAACTGATCCAGGAGATCAGAAGCTGGTGGCCTCTTTTCTGGCTTCTGTTTGAAGCATGGTTCAAGGATCTTCTGAACCTTAGGATCTACAGCTGTCAAAGACTCAGGATTACCCATCTGGCCTGTAAAAATACGAGCCATCAGGGCCAGAGGATTCATCGAGTCTCCCCACAGGCGCTTCATGGAGTACAGCTCCACTAATGTTCCTGCAACCGACCAGATGTCATGTTTGTTGGAGTGCCTGTAACCGGGTTCCGTTGCGCCAAGTGCCTCTGGAGGCATGAAGCACGGTGTGCCTCTCATATTGACTGAGGATTGGGACATAAGGTTGCGGCTCTTGATGTGGGCCAGGCCCAAGTCACAGAGGTAGGGACGAAGTGTTGCAGATTCCACCTAAAAGAATAAAAACCGCTATATGTCATGATGGGTGAATTCCCTTAGATAACATTGAACTTTTCATAAAAATATCACAGACACATATGACAGAATGTTTCTATGTTCTTTCTACACAGTTTTAGCCTACCCGGCATCGACACACAAGAAATACATGAAATCCTAGTAGACCCATTCAGCATGACCTTACAGTCACCCTTTAAAAGCATTAGACGTACAGTTGTGTGAGAAGCACATCAATTGGTTAATTCTCCTTCCATGGAATTGAATACATCAATAAACTTGAATTACTTTTAAAATGGCTAGCTATATCCATGTACTTACTAGAATATTGGCAGGCTTAATATCAAGATGTAAGATGTTACAGGCATGCATGAAGGTTACGGCTTGGAGAACCTCACGAGATATCTGAAGCTTTTTGGCCCAGTCTAGAGGAACCTGCAAGTTGATTATTAATAAGCAATAAGAAAAAGGCTACTTGAACAATGTACAGAATGATTTGTATATGACAAACTCGGTGAGGAACTTTAAAGATTTTGATATGATCTTGACATGTCTATGTCTGGGAAAATTATTGTTTTCTAAAGCTCTATTCTCACATATAACGTTGTAAACTACCTTAACAATATCACCGCAGTAAGGGAACAAATATTTCAGGAAAATAAATGGTATTTTTAGTGGAAAAGGATGAGTGCAGCTGTGGCCCCTATGAATTTTCCTTTGAGTTGAAAATTTAAAGGGTACTGGGACATTTCATTGATGCAGTTTTATTTTGAGAATTATCCCACCATATGTGAATGAGGCCGAACTTGCACTTACAATCAGGGAACTAAATGGTAACCAGTCTACCAATCACCCACTTTAATGGTTGTCTTCCCTGCTCCCAGCCCCACATCCTCCCCCTCTCCTCCTCCGTATCTTGCTTGGAATGACCAAGACTGCACTTGGGCATTCTCTAACTTTGGCAATAATAATGATGCTCAAACTTATCCATTTAATCAGGACGTAGTTTGGTACCGTTATTCATTTTAAAATGTGATGAATTTTCCAGCCACTAGCCCATTACCCCCGCTTCTTACTTTAACACCCCCCTCCCTATAGCTCCACGTTTTCCTAGAAGCCCTTGATTCAATTACCTTAACGTCATCCCTATCAGGAAAGATAATGGTGTGTAAACTTGGCCCTTCAATGAACTGCATTACCAGGAAAGCCTCTCTTCCCTGGTATCCTAGAGCCATCATCTGAACAATGTTAGGATGACATGCCCGTCTTAATGGAGAGAAGAGTATGGAGGAGAAAGAAAGTTTGATGACCATTTCTCATCCCAAATATCTCCGGTCAACAAAGCTAAGTCCTGAGTATACATACTCGCTACCCTACCAGGTTAGGCATGATATTTCAATAATAATATTCTGGATTAATGTATAGCTTAATACATCAATGGTTGTGTCCCACTTTGCAGACATGTCTCTATCACGGTCAGCGAATTGAAGCTTGCTTCCGAATAATGGATGTACATTCTGCGATTCCAGGAAGGCATAGCAGACATGTGTAATGCTGACCAACCACAATGACTTTCTGATCTTCCAAGATACCCTTAAAATACTTGACGGGAGAGTAAGAAATTACATAAAACCACGAATGTTTAGATTAAATAATTACAAACTAGATGGATTTTCGAAAATGATGCCTCTGCCATAGAGCAATTTTACAAACCAAACCAGAAGCAATTTTTAAGTTTGATTGTAATCCGTTAACAGGTATTGTGTTTACAGGCTATTTTCCATAAACATGTATGACCCTTTGATCCTTGGCCTCATGACCCATAAATCTAATCAATTCATCAGCTCTGCAAGATACATACATGTCCTGAGTTTGATAGTAATCCATCGATCACAAGCTATATTTGCATACAAAATTAGCCCTGTGACCTAGCTTCCACCTTTGACCTCGTGACCCCAAAATCTTATAAATTCATAAGTTCTGCAAGATACATATACGACCCAAATTTGGTGGGAATCCATCAATTGGTTCGCGATCACAAGAACGGGACGTTTGGACGAACTGACAACTCAACATAATTAATGCCGCCTGCTACTTTGTTGCGGACACATAAAAACCAGAAAAAAAAACACTCTAGATTTTCCTTTTGAACTTGATTGTACGATTCCCTTTATAGTTTGTTGGTGATGTGCCACGTACATGACCATCAATTTCTTAGAAATTTGAATTAGACTCGAGACTATCCGAACAACACATGTGTGATGGTAATATATTTGGATACCTGTGTATTGCGACTTCCTTCTCAATTTCATCTTTTCTGCTACCCATGATGGAGATCTTTTTGACTGCCACTGGAGTCCCTCTCCATGAGGCTCGATGGACCACTCCAAACTGCCCCTTCCCAACCACAGGACCCATGTCTAGGTCAGAGACTTCAATTTTGTGCACAAGATCGAAGACTGAAATGAGAGAAATCGATATCATACGGTACATATACACAATCTAATGTATAAAGCATAAATCACTATCAATATATAGAATCTGATCTGTTTTTAGGTCTAATAGTAACATTAGTTGTACAGCAAATGTCACATTATAATAATGTCTATATGCACTTCCAAAGGACTTTGGATATTATTTCCCCGTCCATTCAAGGGATAATTCCTTAAACATGTCCGTTTCTTACACCTGGATCAAGTGTGGCAAATGTAGATTAATGCCTCGCCAATGTATGTCAATGCTGCAGCAGGGATTCACACCCCTAACCTTCTGGTCTATAATCTGGAGACTTACCCACCACACCAGAACACCTCTACTTAGTAGTGCATAATTATAGTACATAATTAAATGCATAATCATAATGGCTTTAATAATGGTGCTCAGATATTATTACCCTGGGTGTAGCAAAGCCATCTAAGTAACTGTACTTAATTTCATCAGATATCCATTTACATCTGTGTAGAATGTTGATTTGTGCCGAGTTTGGATTTGAACCACAAATCTTTGACATCTATAGTCTGGTTATTTATTTTTATTTATTTATTTATATTTGATTGTATTTATCTCTTGAAGTCAGTATAAAAGTCGAATCGGTTTCAAATTGCTGCACTCCTGGTCTGACTTACTACGATTCTGAGCCGATTTAGTTTTCCCCCTCAAAAGGAGCATGAAATCCCCTGAAACTTAAATTCTATTAATCAAATGACTAGTCAGCTCCTTGGACATTAAGTTTTTACATGTTTAAACGTTCAAATAAAATGCTATCACATGTTCTTCCAAAATCGGTTCGTAGTAAGATGGTGTAGTGTGCATATGTAGATTTTTACCTTCAATTTTTGGCTTGCCAGGTTTCTTTTGGTTTCCTGCAGAACGTTCAGCTTCACTTTCATTCTCAGCTGAGTCCTGTCTTATCCGCCTTGGAGAGCCTTTATCAGTACCGCTCAAACCATCGTTTCGCTTTACGATAATATCATCTTCATCAACACTAATGGAGTTACTGCTCAGGCGTCCTTTCTTCACATCCTCATCTTCCCCGAGGTCCTCCCATGATGACATATCATCAGATCTGAAAAAGGTATTGATTAAATGCATAATATCCTAGACATAAAGACATAGCAATTAGTGAAGAGAATCGTAAGTACACTAGATTCAAGAATAACTAGGGTACACATTCTTTTGTTTAATAAAAATACAAGGTGACTAGAAATTATCATATGTAAGATTATTTAGATAAGAATTGAAGTCAGGATTATTCAATGAAAACAGAAGTTGAAGGACAGAGGACAAGAAGGAATTAGTGAAGACAATATGATTTTAAGTACACTAGTTTCACGAATGACGAGGGTACAAGTTCTATTGTCAAAAACGCAAGGTGACAAAAAAGGATTATTATGTAAGATCATTTATTTTAGATAAGAAATGAAGACAGGATCCAAAAAAGGGTATAGGGTGAGATGTGAATAAGGCATTAAACAGATAATAGAACCATTGATTCAAAAATTTAATAGAACAAAGAAAATATATGATGAGACTAGAAATTATGTAATTGGCCAAGAAAGAATTTAAAATAGTTAAGAGGAATTACAATAATAAATATTTATTAACATCATTTTTGAGGGGTATGAAGAGCATCACGTAGACAGAATATATGCTTGGTATAAAACAAAAATAAGAACAATTAAAATTACATTGTTTTGATTTCATATGATTTTTGACATCTTCTTTAATTCTATGTGTAATGTGATACAAGGGTTGTCTTGGAGCTATTTAAGACTACATATGGGTTATTTTGCAAAGCTAGTGCGCTGCACAAGGCAATCATTCTGCCAATTGTTGCCTATTGTTTTGTGCAAAATTGCATGTATGGCAACCAAGCGACTGTGCAGACAGGCAAATAAGGCAACCAAAGTGGTAAGGAAATTTACTTACATCTTTTCACGAGCAATCTTCTTCACAGTCTTCTTCAGCTCAGCATTCCTGATGTAATATAGCGGTGTTCGACATTGGACATTCTCTAGGTCTATGAGCGCTCCTTTAAGAACCATGTAGCAAAGTGCAGCGGCAGCACTGTTATCAACTCCACACCCTCTAAAGCGCTTGCGAATCTGGGAGAAAATAAAGAGCATCAAGACAATTAATCTTTGCACAAATGTGGAGTGATTAAATATTTTTAATTAGAATACCAAGTTAGGATACCTGAAAATCTGAAAATCTAGAACCACTGGTTATAATTTGGGGGAAGGTAGGCTAACAAGTAGCTTCAGAAAAGATGTTTATCGAGATTCCTCCAAATTAATGACCATCAAAATCATGGAATCAAACTATAATCGCATGATCTTTTATTTAATAACTACGAAATGGAGTCAGTTGCTATCGGTGAATGTATATGAACCATAGTAGTCAAACTGAATGTTGCTTTGAACTCCTTCATTTAATGGTGGCAGCGGTGGGATATTAATCCTAGTAATACAAATGACTGATGATACATACTCCTTCATACAAATGGTGATAGCAGTAGGGAGTTAACCCTAGCAATTAAAGTGATGTGTCTCAAAATATTTTTGTCTGGATATCAAATGAATGTCATTCATCCTTGTATATCTCTCCATTAGGGAATTCAAAACAAACAAGGTCATGGAAGTGACATAAAATAAGCGGCTCAATAATGTTACTTTTAGGGAATTTAATCTCTGTACCAAATGTATATCTATTGTTGAACACCATGGGCTTCTATTATGTCTATGAGACACTCCTACTCTTATCACTTGGCGCACACACACGTGGACATACCTTCCTCAGTGTAGGAGTGTCTTTGATATCACTTGGATCTTTCGCTGCAGTGTTGGCAAGGAGGTGCAGGGCAGTATGATCATCTTCACCTTGGAGATTGATATCAGCACCCTGTGACACCAGAAACTCTATGCTGTGGGATTGTCCTTTATAAGCAGCCAGGTGTAGTGCAGTATCTGCTTTCACGTTCTTAGCATTTACATCTAATCCATGATCCTTCCATGAGCACAAAATAAATAACTTTCATTATTTGGTTATTGTAATAGATAATTCAATTTCATCCATATCTAAATAAGAGCTTGATTTAGCTTAATTGGATTTCATGTAATATCTGCGTTAACTGAGATATAGAAGACTGTTCGACATGCTTCACCCATTTCCTACAGAAACTGTGAGGCCCCTGTATTAGGCCTATATGGGAATTAGACAATTTTAGTCATCAGGTTAAAACAAGAGATTTACATTGCATAATATAAGTGTCTCTTATATTGATAGCCTACACGAGCTTGTACTAGACAAATAAAATGGACTTTCATTTACATGTATCTACACATTCACCATACCATACAGATATCCACCTGTCATATATCTAATCAAATCCACTACATTTTAAAATTAGAAGTACATAAACATGGAAAATTAGAATAAGCTGCATAGAGAGGGGGAAATGTTTTTTCTTAGACATTAAAATTTGCTTTCATGTTTCATACTTATCTGGTAGCTTACTACGAAATAAAACTATGTAAAGTCATACCTTAAATCCAAATGCATAATTGTTGAAAAACGTAACTTTATAGCAAAGGCATCACATTACTTGTAACTGTTTCCAGTGCAAATTTAATCTATACTGTGAGTTGTCATGGAGCTATAATCAAGACCGGAATTAAATTGGTAACTTTGTAAATTAAGCCATTTTGTTGCACAAGGCAATCCTTCAGTCAATTTTTGCCTTCTGTTTTGTGCAACATTGCATGTATGACAAAGTAGTGACCATGTAGAGAGGGTACAGAGAAGGCAACAGAAGTGTTAAGTTCAACATTTTGCTAGCCTAGGGTACTTGAGAGTCTTAGTAAATTACCTTTACAGACATAATAACCTTCATGACTTCTACATGGTTATTGACTGCACAGATATGCAATATGGTGTGACCGTCGTCCCTTGCAACAACAATAGATTGAGGGCAACTCTGTGCAATTAACTCAGCAGCTCTAAAATGAATAATAAAAGAAAATGAAAATATTTAAGATCAGACAGGAAATGTTCATAATTATGAATTCAAGTTAATGGTTGTAATCCCTCTCCTAATAATCCTTGTTATGCATAAACATGAGTGACCACAACCTTCCCCAGGCCCCTTGCATTTACATCAAGATAACTTGTCAAATGGTTTTGCCTCCTTTCAGAAAAAGTATACAATGCCCATTGTACGACAGATGCTTTGGCCAAAATTATTCAGCAGTCAATTTATGATAATACTGTAACGAAAACGGGTCTCTCACTCTCTGGGTAGCGTCACTTCTTCAGTCAGAACCCGCTCTTTCTCTGTACTCGACGTTCTCACAAAAATATATTGTGCAACAGACACTCTCAGATCAGCTTACAATCACTTAACTAAATTAAGTTACCAACACAGGAAATAATATGCACTTACAGATCAAGTAATGTTTCCAAGAACTTTAATAATCTGAACTTCCAAACAAATTAAGGCACAACTTCCTTCTACGGCAGCTCAACACCAACTCCCCACAAGATTAACCCCACGTACGCGCATCGCAGTGCGCGACGTAACCATAGCGACATCTACAATAACAATAAACAATTACAATAACTAACGCCCTCTAAAGGCTAGGTAAAGTAAATAACGATTTCGTTACACTACCCCGCCCCAAGTCTGGGCAGTCCTCTGACCAAAAACACAAAATCGTCTTAATACATGCTTTTGGCAAGAATGAGGCAAAATTACATAGATAAAACTTTTATACATTTTTTTTTCAATTAATCATTCTGTCCTGCGAACAACATCTATAAATACATTTTTGCAATTAAAGGCCGAAAAATCCGCTGGAATACTTTCACGTATAGCAATAATTACATGTAAGGAAAATTTAATCACTATAAGAGGAATATAAATGAGTTCCGCCATGAACTTCAATTGCAGCATAAAATACATACAAGAAAACAGGTTTCCAAGTAATTGCAATATTAATGATAGCTGAATTGATATACATGTATGAGTTAAACTTCTGGTAAGATTGCTCCAGCCTTCAAGTTAATACTGTAATTGGTCCTGATCTCTTCCTCCACTACCAGAATCCCGTCACAAAAAGATCGTCTTGTGGTGACTTCAGTAATGCTGTTAACCCGGCCGACCAGGGCCCTTTCCAGCTCCTGTACGGACATCGGAGAACCTAGCGACTGATCCGATGCGAGGTGATGCAACTTTGTAGGCGCCGGCGAACTTTCCTTCTCACACCCATGCAGGAAAACAACGCTGTACTCTCGTACCTTTTCCTCCTGAAAGAGCTTCTTGCCCCCCGAGAACTGTGTTGAGGAAGACCTCTCTTCTACCTGCAGAGGGGTGCCCGGAACAGTGCGTCGTAGATCCAACCCCTGCATTGGCCTTCCCATCTGGATCTTCCGAAACGTTGGGGTTGGGCAGTCCTCCACCTCAGCTTCTGATTCTGACGATACCGACGAGGTCTCACTTTCCCTCTCCTTTTACAGCATGCTGAGATCTTTACCGGTCGGCCTCGATGCATTCCCGTTCTCTGAAGAGAGTGTTTCCTTCGAAGCATGAATACTCAGCTCACCTGCTGCTACAGGGGTTACCACAGGCGCGTCTTGCCGCTTGTCTTCTGTTGTCTTCCCCTCGTGTCGACTCTGTACGTGCCTCGTCAGGTTGTCCTTCCTAAAAAAAGACTTGTCGCACCCTCTGCATTTGTGTTCCTCCCTTCTTCGATGTCTCTCTTGAATGTGTCTCTCCAAACTTCTCTTGTGGGAGAAGTAATGACCGCAAGAATAGCACTTCACGTTCCCCCTGGAATGTCGCATACTGGCTTACTGTAAGAGAATCGACACAGAGGACATCAGGTTAACACAAAATCGAGATCATCTGGATTATCATTCATCACAGATAATATAGTTGCAATGGGTTAACTATCTAATTAATAACTGTAGCGGATAGGCTCGTTTCTTTTCCTTGACGGATTTCTTCTAGGGGGTGGGACCGGAACTTTTCGTGGTGCCGGAACAGGGGGTGTGACAGGCTGGGAAACTTCCCTGTTCAAGTCCTCGATGTCCATATGCTGTGTCAGTTGGCTAGGAGCCTCCTGCTCATTTCCGTGAGCGTCCCTGTTTTCACTTGCTTCTAACCAGGATTGAAGAGGTTCCCCCTTGTACGGCTTCAACCTGTCAACATGGACCACCTTCATCTTTCCATTTCTCTTCGCCTGTATTCGGCAAGTAACATCTGACAATTGCCGAATTAACAAGTAAGGGCCCTCCCACCTCCTCTGGAGCTTCGGGGACAAGCCTTTGGTCTTTGCCTTGTTGTAGAGCCACACAAAGTCGCCCACTGCCAAAGGACTACCCCCTGCCTTGGAGTCATAATCCTTTTTCTGCCGCCTAGCACTTTCAGTGCAGTTCTTACGGGCCCTTTCGTGAGCTTCCCGCATGCGTTGCCTCAAGGTGTATGCGTAGTCTGTCTCAATATCATGCTCCTCGGGGTCCTCTAGAGCCTCTGTGGTCAGGTCTATTGGCAAATGCACTTCCCGCCCTAACATCAGCATATTAGGTGTCTCCCTTGTGGAGTCTTGGGGAGCACTACGGTAGGCAAACACTGCGATCGCCAACTTCTCGTCCCAATCTCGTTGTCGCTTATGGGGTTCAATCATCATTGAGATCATGTTGAGCAGAGTGCCATTAAACCGTTCAACGAGTCCATCGGACTTTGGGTTGTATGGGGTGGTGCGTGTCTTGTGAATGCCAAGGATGCCGCACATTTCCTTAAAGACGCGAGACTCGAAATTCCGGCCCTGATCCGAATGCAATACTTCAGGAACACCAAACCTACAAACAAACTCGTTTACAAACTTGTCTGCAACCGTTACAGCGGTTTGATCTGGTATTGGGTAGGCCTCCATCCACTTGCTAAAATAGTCCCCTACAACCAGAATGTACTTGTTCCCTCTCTCCGTCTCGGGTAGCGGTCCAACTACGTCCATGGCGACACGCTCCATCGGCATTCCTACCGTATCTTGTTGCAAGGGGGCCCTCCGTTTCTTAGCTGGTGACTTCTTGGAGGCACAGACGTTGCATTGTCGAACTACGGACCGTATGTCTGCATCCATTCCGTACCAGTAGAATCTCATGCGAACTTTGGCTATGGTTTTGTTCATCCCTAGATGTCCGCTGGACTTCCCACCATGCAACTCTTTCACGACTTCTGACCGAAGTTTGGTTGGGAGGACAACATGCCAAGTGATCTTCTGACCTTGATCACATTCCCACTTTCGGTGAAGAACTCCTTGCTTGACAGCTAGTTGATCCCACATTCTCCAGTAAGACTTTTCGACACTAGACTTTGATGCCATTGAAGACCATTCAGGCCTGTCTTTTGATTGTTGTTTGCCGTTCAAGATCCACTTGATTGATGAATCTTCAGTTTGTTCTTGGTTCAGGTGTGCATTGGTGATACTTGGTGCTAGGGTAACTGCATTTACCTCTGCACGGCCATTTCCAGGTCCTGCTTGGACTTCGAAGCCTGCAGACTCCTCAACATCCCGTTTACACTGGGGACAAGGCCGTCTTGACAAACTATCTGCATTGGCATGCGAGCGACCAGCTCGGTGTATGATTTCGATATCATACTCAGCTATCACTTGAAGCCAGCGGGCCATCTGCCCTTGCGGATCTTTGAAATTCAGAAGCCATCGCAATGCTCCATGGTCCGTCCTGACCGTAGTCTTCTGCCCATACAAGTACTGTCGGAATTTCTTCAAAAATTCTACGACGGCGAGCAACTCCTTTCTGGTAACGCAATAGTTCTTCTCTGCTTTGTTCAGAGCTCTGCTAGCATATGATATGACTCGTTCCTTTCCATCTACCACTTGAGATAGGACAGCCCCTATCCCCTCATTACTAGCATCCGTATCCAGGATATAATCCTGTTCTGGGTCTGGGTATGCTAAGATAGGCGATTGGTACAGCCGCTTCTTGAGTTCCTGGAATTTCTTCAATGTCCTCCCCGCTGATGGGTGTTAGATGGCCGGCAAGTGTACCTCTGCGAATTACGCATGCCTTCTTTCCTGGGTTGAAGACTCGAACAGGGAGGGTTGTTTCCGTCCTTTCTACAACTACCCGTGCAACGATGATGCCTTTGTTCAGGAGCTCGCTACTCTCCGCAGGTTCAATGAGACCTAGACCTGTCCCATCTTGCAGCCCTGTCGTGTAGCCTGGAACAATAACCTCATGACCTGGTGGCACCCTTGTAGTTGCCCCTATCAATACTCTGGAGCTAAATGAAACTCCTCGTGCATCCGTACATTTGATTCTCTCTCCCTTGAGCCGCAGTTCCTTTGTCTTCAGATCGATAATACACCCATTTGGTTCCATGAAGTCCAGCCCAAGTAGCCCATCTACCTGGTCGGTATTGCCGAAGACTACTTCTAGTGGAAAGATGCATGTTCCTACACCAAGCTCTAACCATGCACTACCTAGCGTTTCCATGCTACTGCCATCTGCATTGCGAACTCCCACTTCTGTCAAGTCTGGCCTATTAGTTGAATGTATCCGATAGTACACGGATGAAGATAAAATGGTATCGGTGGCACCTGAATCTACCAACAACCTTGCTTTGATTCCCCTTATCTCCACTTCAGCAAAAAGACCACGTCGTGCTTTATCAGATATGTAATTCCTTGAAGGATATTCTCGAGGAGATGGAGGTGTGTCAGTTACATGCCCTGGTGTCCGTCCAGCCTCCCCTCGGGCCTCTGGGTTGGCTGAGCCCCGTTTCCCGAAGGCCTCCTGTATTCTCTTGCGTGAGGGCAGTTACGCCTAAAATGCCCCTTCTCATGACACTTGTAGCATTCATCTGTGGCTGTTGGTGTTCTCCGCCTGTACGAGTTGGGTCTCTCCCGTCTGAATTCTTCTGACTTGATGGGTCGTTCCTGTTTGGCGATTCTCTCATCTATTCTCTTCAGCTCTCTCCAGATTTCATTGATCGTAGCTGCTGAATCAGTGTCAACGGCCCTTGCCTGCTTCTGCCTCCTGCCAGACCGTTGTTCCTCGAGTCTGAAAAAATTATCAGTTGCCAAGGCCGCCTGGATGGCTTCATCCATAGTTGTTGGCTTAGATCGAAAGACCCCTTCCCTGATGGATTGGTCCTCAATCGCCTCTGCAAAGTGTGTCCTTGCCAACCGATCCTGGGCTTCTTCAGTAAGTTCCGGGTATGCCAACATGGATAACTCCCGTATGGCCTGACCCAGTTCCTGGAGGGTCTCTCTGGGCCCTTGGCGTCTGTAACGCAGTTCAAGGAGGAAGTTCTCTGCCAACTGGCCTGGGCCAAATCTCTTCTCTAGAAGAACTACCAGGTCTTGGTATGCGATCCGAGAAGTGTCAGCTGCCTTGCTGCCCAAGATCTTCAGTGCTGATCCCCTCAGACTTGCTGCTAGGAAAACCTTTGCCTGGTCATCACCCCAGTTATTGGCGACCTTGCAGGCTTCAAAATGGCTGAGGTAATCCCTCCAAGGTGTCCTCCCATCGAATTTGTCGGGCGATACATTTGGCTTAGACAGTGTAACAGGTGACCGTACCCCTGGAACTTCGCTCCTGTGTCGCTGGTAGTGAGGAATTGATGCAAGAACATCTGAAGCATCCAAATCTTGCCTATGTAAGAAGCCTGTTCGTAGCCCATCTGCCCGACGAACGGCTGTTGATGTTTTACTTGGAGACCACTGTGCAGCATGAAGTCCCTTCGCCTCAGCAGCTGCAGTCTGCTCGTGTGCCACCTTCACTTGCGTTTGATCCTCTAGGCATCCATGCATTGGTGATTCAGGTCCCTTGGGATTGACCAGCAAGTTATCATTCATTGTGGTCGCATGAGTCTCCGTTGACTCATGTTCCCGTCTACCAGCAGTGGGTGGCGTTCCACTCTGGGACTGGTTAGGGAAACTTACAGGAGACTGATCGATATGCAGCCTTCTTACCTGCAGTCTGAGAAGCTCATTCTGTTCTAATAATGACTGAATCTCTGTCTTGGACCGACGTAGATCTTCGTCGCCTCGCTGCACTTCTGCTGCAAGGACTTCTACCTCGTCCTCTATAGTCAGTCTCTGAGAAGCCATACCACAATGTTTCTTCCAAACACTGATGCTTTCTACGTCGTTGTTGTGTGGAGGCGCCACAGAGTGATGTGTTGAAGCGATGAGGCGCTATCAGCCCTATGTCGTAGCAGTGAGGTGCTATAGAGCGCTGTGTTGTAGCGGTGAGGCGCTATAGACCACTGTGTTGAAGCAGTGAGGTGCTATAGAACGCTGTGTTGTAGCGGTGAGGTGCTATAGACTGCCGTGTTGTAGCGGTGAGGTGCTATAGACCGCCGTGTTGTAGCGGTGAGGTGCTATAGAGCGCTGTGTTGAAGCGGTGAGGTGCTATAGACAACTGTGTTGAAGCAGTGAGGTGCTATAGACTGCCGTGTTGTAGCGGTGAGGTGCTATGGAACGCTGTGTTGAAGCGGTGAGGCGCTATGGACCGCCGTGTTGTAGCGGTGAGGTGCTATAGACCACCGTGTTGAAGCCGGTGAGGAGTTGCCGTGTCGAGCTAATGCTCGATTAACCTTATTTTTGATAATCAGCTCTGCCGTATGCTGATCGAGTACCGTGTCTCGTGTCTGTTTTAAACCCACCGCTAGCCACCAATGTAACGAAAACGGGTCTCTCACTCTCTGGGTAGCGTCACTTCTTCAGTCAGAACCCGCTCTTTCTCTGTACTCGACGTTCTCACAAAAATATATTGTGCAACAGACACTCTCAGATCAGCTTACAATCACTTAACTAAATTAAGTTACCAACACAGGAAATAATATGCACTTACAGATCAAGTAATGTTTCCAAGAACTTTAATAATCTGAACTTCCAAACAAATTAAGGCACAACTTCCTTCTACGGCAGCTCAACACCAACTCCCCACAAGATTAACCCCACGTACGCGCATCGCAGTGCGCGACGTAACCATAGCGACATCTACAATAACAATAAACAATTACAATAACTAACGCCCTCTAAAGGCTAGGTAAAGTAAATAACGATTTCGTTACAATACCTTCGGACCTGAAAGACCTTAATATTATACTTCATCTTGACCCTAAACGTAACCTAAAATAGAATCATAAACTGATCTCATTGACAAAGTAAAGACAAGGACAAATGTCCCCAGAGCTTAGCAAGCTCAGGACAAATCAAAATCTTACTCTTGACCGCATCACAACCCTGGCTCAATCAAGAAGATGTAATTATGCCTGCCTTTGCTAATTGAGTGACACAATGGAATTGATGCTCCAAATTTATATGAAGTGATCCGACGGGAGGGGGGGGGGTACTTACTCTGGTTTGTCAAGGCCAGCTGCCAACTGTAGAGGTGTCAACTCTCTCTTGTTAGCCAGAGTCACATCAAGGTTTGGAACTTTCACCAATAGTTCGATGACATCTATCCTGCTCTTGATTATAGCGTCATGGAGGGGAGTATCTTCCTCTGTATCCTTTTATCAAATTAATGGAAGTTATGTAGCATTAATGTCATAATTTCAATTCTTCTATGTTCATAATTGATTGCCTTGTACGATAGGCATGATTCCTAACATCTGCAATAGTATAAGGAGTATAAAAACTTTCAGTTATCGCCAAAGTGAGTGAATTCAATGACATGCTAGTTAAACTCTAAAAGAGATATACTAACTGAAGCGGGGTCAAAATTTGTGATTTGTTTTTGTTTTGATAAAAAGTTTGTTTGCCTTTTTGCACTATTCACATTTCGTAGCAAGTTATTTTCAGTTGCCAGTTCTTCTGAGTCAGTTTGTAACATTCTAAATGATAATAGTTGTTTTGCTGGAAATAATAGACATTTCAGCTGCAATGAATGTTTGTTCTCTTCCCAATTAATTCCAGTCTTGATATTTTCCGGTTCACCAACGTTCTTCGATTTTTGAAAGAGCTAGATCATGTGAGAGTGTGAGTTATGCGAGAGAGGAGTTTGGGTTGCGAGGGGGGAGTTGGAGGCAATAAATAAGCAGAGAGATAATGGTGATAGAGAGCAGAATTAAGAGTCTGTGCGTCTTAAAGTGTAGAAGAAATGTGGTGGGCCTGAGAACTCGAGTTTGGAGATATAATTGGGAAATTAATTGAGTCTTATTTTTACACGGGTTAATATACTGAAGGGATGAGTCTGACGCATTGCGTCATGGTGATAGGCCTTTCATTTTAGAGTTGGGGCTTTTGTCCATGTTGGTTTCTTTGGAAGGTTTAAAAATGATAGGGCCTTGTAGCTAGTGGTGGGCAGTTCTTTTTTAGCAGTTCTTAATTTGACAGGTTTCGTTGCTGCCATTTTTTTATTTCATGTCATGTGTTGCTAGAGCTCAAAAGTGACAGTCGCCCAGCCTAGTGATACGTTTTTGTTGTGTATTTAATTTATTTTGAAGTGTGCTTTTGATTTCAAGTTATAAAGTCTTCTCAACCGTATAAACTCTTGTCTGAATCTTCATTCACCGTCGTCATATTCTTGGAGCGAGCCAAGGTGAGGAGGTAGCTAGGCGACCACCAGCCCCCCTATCCGGTGTGGCCCCGTTTCATAACTGCAAATTATTTCATGATCAGGATGACTACTCCCATACAATTTACCCCCTCCCTTCCTCAATTATTTAATTTTGCCAATTACTTTGAATTTTGGAACATCAACTTTTGTTAAACCTTTTAACATTTAACCAATCTTTTCATTAGCTGTAATCTTTTATCGTTTACTGTGCTTATCTTTGTATGCATCCAAATTTTATTTCACCTGCATGAACAGTTTTTAGCTCTATTTCCTAATTCTGATATTCCCCACTCTTGAGCCAATTCGCTTATTTTAACAGAAAAACCAAATACTTCATTTTTAATTTCTGAAATAAATTTACCTTTAATTTGCATTACCCTATTATTGTAATATTTTGAATCATGTTTACATTGCTGATATTCTGTATGGAGAATTTTGTACATGCATGTTTGGGGTCATCCAGTTGACAAAGTCCCTTTGGACAATATACCTCTCATTATTCCACACAATACCTTTATCTTGGCATCCAAATAAAACCTATAGCCATGAGACCGACAGCCCATGGCATCAATGACCAACAAGAATGACAGCCCACAAGACCAACAATATCAATTTGGTCGACCCTCAAAAAAAGTTGTGGGCTGTCAGTCTCAAGGGCCTTAAGGATCTCTTTAGAAAGTTCACTAGACTTGACATTGTGAGTCTCGTGAGCTGTTGGTCTCATGGGCTGCAGCCTTCTTTATTAGATCACTCTCACACCTATGATAATAATGGCCAAGTTCATACATACCTGTACATTAACATCACATCCAAGATTAATCAAGACCCTTGCACAGTCAACAAACCCTTTGTGAGCTGCTTGATGAATCGCTCTTCGTCCGTTATCATTACCTCTGTTTATATCTGCTCCTTTACCAATCAAATACTTTGTGATAGCGGGTTCATCCCTGTAGTAGGTTTAAGAGTAAAACACACATTTGCCTACTTTGTACACCATTTACTAGACATTCCACATATACTAAAAAATATTGAAATGTGCTTTTAAATTTATTTTGGCTGCATATGGTACCTGGCAGGAATTAATTCCTTGAAATGCTAGAGCACCATAATGGCAGCCGTGCTAAAGCCAGGGTAATAATCGGGAGCGCCAGGAGTGTCAAGTTTGACAGACATGAGCACTATACAAGAACCCACTATTATTATTATTATTATTATTATATTGTATATCACATCATACATGTATCTGTCAAATTTGTAAAACACATGCTCCAATCTCTCTGCAGTAACTTCCTATACTAACTGAACTAACCCTGAAACAAACACTTAATAAGCTAAGCCTTACCTAAAACCCAAACACAACCGTAACCCTAATGTCTCGTGCAGATATGACTTGGCAGCACTGCAACGTTTTTGTTACGATGATGAGAATTGTAATACGTCTCACATTTCTGTGTCTAAAAAGTACAGTCTTGTTGAATTTGCACAGGACCATTAACAGTTACCCACATTTTCCTTTTATCTACATGTAAACAAAACATTTTTTTTTTTTTGGCAAGCCATATAACTTTACTTTCAACAAGAAATTGTCAGAGCATTTGTCACCATAGCGATGGTTGCTGGAGCAAATATCAGATCACTACCTGTCACGTGACTTACCCTTCGACAGAGAAATGAAGTGGTGTGCTCCCACTATCATCAGTGGTGATATCTATCTCAGCCCCTGACTCCAGAAGTGCCTGGATTACTTCAAGATGACCATAGGCAGCTGCCATGTGTAGAGCAGTCTTCCCACCAATTTTTGCATTTGCCTGTAATATCATAAGCATGATAGTACAGAGTTATTTACCTAGTACGGTAGCCTCATCAATATTAATATGGCTCTTCCCAGTGGCCCCGCAATCATCATTACCCAAGCATTACGCATTTAATTCACTTGTCTTGAGGGGACAAATTTGGGAAAACACCATGTCCAAGGATTCAAGCATTGAGCAAGGATCAAAATAGGATTATTAAAATGTGTATGATAGTCATGAGCCTTCAACAATATACCACGATGCCTGCCTTTAAAGGATTCGATGAGCAACAAGATACATTCCATATCAATGAAGCAGCTTAGAACTGTGTTCCAAAACTTCTACTGGGAACTGTGCAATGAACATGTAGAAGTTCAACTCCATATTAAAGGACATTTTGGAAAGCAATTACGAAACTGTCAAGTGGATGACACTGTCATGCATTTCGTGAGTGGGCAAGATTCACAAAAGTTTCATGCCTTGAAATATTAAAATTACATAAAAACAGACAACATTTACCTTTCATGAAACTTTCTTGCAACGAAACTTCCAACAGTATACTCACAAAAGTTTAATGTCTCAAGAGTGTTTGTATTTTAATTATTTGAAGTAAAACGGGATTACCTTTTCTGGCGATGTGGATAGAATCTCCACAACACGTTCAACATTGCCTCTCTTAGCGGCCTTGATCAGTTGAGATTCTTCACCTCCTTCGTCTGAATCACTATCTAATAAGCTGCCAGCTTTTGTCTTGAGTAGTGATAGCAAGGCTTTGAGCATTTCAGCTTGTCCACTTCCATCTGGATCAGTGATAGAAGATAACAATAATAACAATGATAACATTTGTATGGAACCTAATACTATGTTCCTACGCATTCTACATTGTAACTATTATACACCAGAGTCATTGGATTCAGTTGCTTACCCCCACATCACAATGGACACACTCTGCTCCCTGGGGAGAATTTTGGCAAGGCACCATTTTGCAAGCGCACACATGCCAATCCAACCACATTGACATTCGTATGTGGCAAATGTAGATTAAAATCTAATCTTGCCAAAGGACATTAGTGTCGCGGCAGGACACGAAACGTTAGCCATGTGATCCACATTCCCATTCCATTTGTTTACATTTAAAGTAGACCATGACAGCACACAATAGACCGTAATTATCCAGGACCCTTTGTCATAAAATATGGTATCAGCAGCAGGTGTCAACATTCAATGACAAATTTGCTTACACACAGCCAATCAAGCTGAATAGTTTCAGAAGTTTACACAAATTATTGTAACTCATGCTAATTAATATCAAACATGGGAGACTACAGCGAAAATTGCCAAGGGCAAATTGTCTCTGACAAGGGTATCAACAGCAAGGTTATTAAATATGCCAATGCATACTTTCCAACTTTCAAATTGTTCTTGTCTTCTTAAATCATTGATATTCCAACTCACCTAGCTTGAGGCCTAGAGATTCAGCACCCTGCGTGTCATCATCTGATGAGTTCTTCTTGACAAGGATCAGGGAGCAGGGATGCCATGACCACATTTTCTCCACACCAATCAATCGTACCCGGCTGTCGTACCGTGAATCGACGTTCATCACTGTCCCTTCCATACCTAGACACTGAAAATAGACATGAAGTATTTTTTGTTCATGATATATTGAGACCTTAACTCATAGCCTGCCATAAGGCTGCCTGCACGCTATTGTTCTTTGTACACGCGAGCAAGCTATTGTTTCTCTGCTTCTTCCATGATTGCACGCATTCGTAATAGCAGTTATTGTTCATGCCCATTGGACTGTGCCTAGTGTTTTGCACGCGCTATTGTTAGTACCATCGCGTTAATCCGATTATCTAGGGGGAATTTGTGGCTTGGCACAATGGGGATTAGCCCTGTGGCAGGATAAGAGTTAAAGAACACTTTTAAACATACTCTCATCCCAAGAAGGTATTATACTGGTTCAACTCTTTTTGAAAACCTATCTATTGTCTGAATTCCTTAGTTGAGACGTAGTGTATTTCACAATTTGATGTAATTAACGTTGTCGAATTATATTTAATTATGTTAAATTATTTTTGTTCTCTTAAGTTTAATGTACTTACCTTGTTAGGCGCCTTAAGCATCTCTTGAGGTGGATATGTGCGCATTATAAATGTTGTTATTCTGATATTATTATTATGTATTCTATTGTTCTTGATTCCTAGTGATATAGGATTCAATATAAAAAGGTAATACTTGGTCCCAAGAGTTTCCTAGAAAGACCACGAATCGACATTCAGAAACATGGTAGTTAGACCTTTCTTTGTTATAATCACCAGTGGCTCCCTGTAACCATACTTTCTCACGAAAGGCTAGTGGACTTTATGTTTCCCATGATAAGAACTTAAGTTGAATATAATGTCAAGTAAGTATTTTTATTTTTGCTGAAAATGAATGATCAGCTTTGATTGATTACAATCATGATCATGACAGAGTTTGCAAGTATCATGTAATTATGAATGCAATAATAATTTACAGTATTATAACCTATAAAGCTTCAGTGGAATAATATACTTGGTAAAATCATCAGATGTATTAATATTTTTAAAGTATTTTGTAACAGTAAAATCAATCCGTGCGTTAATTTCTCGTTTTTTGTAATTTATTTCATAAGTAACATTTTCGAAATGGGGGAGGTTTTACATTTTTTTTTTATCTGGTTGATGCACAAACCAAGCAAATATGGTAATACAATTCAGATTTCTGTATATTTACCAAGCAATTTGCCATAATGTGCAACGATGGCAACCCGACACATGCTCTGGCGGCGATTGCTCTAGGCTTTAGTTCAATTATATATTATATGTACAAAAGAATTGCACTTTTACTACCATAATGCTACCATGCATAATGTTTTACGTGTAATTTTACTTTGTCACTGATGTATACTTTGTAAAAGAAACTGCAATTCGGCTGTCGGGCCGCAAATTGTTTTTACTGAAATAAACCATTTTAAATAAATAAATAAATAAATTACTGGTACCAGACATGGTACTCTATAAGGACACAAATTGTTCAAAAGTAATATAGAACTCCATGTTATTTAAAAGTTTGTTTTGACTGACCTTTTCCATGCCATCAATCCATCCATTTTGACTGTTTTCTTGAAGATTCTTCACAAACGTTAAGTCTTTATTGATCTGCACACGGTCTCCCTTACCTAGCCTTGGAACCTGGAAAATAGATTTTATTAGTTTTGTTAATGGAGAAAGAGTTTAAGATGATAATAATAGAGAGAGAAGATAATGTGAAAAGATGGAGATGGAGATAAATAGATACAATGAGGGGAAGGAATAAAAGAAGGGAGGAAGAGAAAGAGAGATTGTGTAAGAAAGAGGGTGTGGGATGTGGTAGAGCATGTGTGTGTGTGTGTGAGTGCATAACAGACACAGAGAGAGAGATTGTGTAAGAGAGAGGGTGTGGGAGAGCGTACGTGTGCGTGGGTGGGTGTGTGTTAATACAAGAGAGAGAGGGTGTCGCAGAGTGTGTGTATGCATTAAGAGAAAAAGAGATTGTGTGAGAGAGGGTGTGGGAGAGAGAGTGTGTGTTTGGGTGTGTGCATAAGAGAGAGAGAGAGAAGAGAGAGGGTGTGGGAGAGCGTTTGTGTGCGTGGGTGTGTGTGTGTGTTTGAGTGTGTGCATAAGAGAGAGAGAGAGAGAGAAGAGAGAGGGTGTGGGAGAGCTTTTTTGTGCGTGGGTGGCTGTGTGTATGTGTGTGTGTGAATAAAAGAGAGAGGGTGTGGGAGAGTGTGTGTATGCGTAAGTGAAAGAGAGAATGTGCGAGAGAGGGTGTGAGAGAGAGAGTGTGTTTTTGAGTGTGTGCATAAGAGAGAGAGAGAAGAGAGAGGGTGTGGGAGAGCATTTGTGTCCGTTGGTGGGTGTGTTTGTGTGTGTGTGAATGAAAGAGAGAAAGAGGGTGTGGGAGAGTGTGTGTAAGCATAAGAGAAAGAAAGAATATGTGAGAGAGGGTGTCAGAGAGAGAGGGTGTGGGAGAGAGAGAGTGGTGTTTGAGTGTGTGTTTGAGTATGTGCATAAGAGAGAAAGAGAAAGCAAAGAGAGGGCAATAGAGGCAGAGGGAGGGGTAAACAGTAGACAGAGAGAAAGATACTTGGCTCCAGTTACATTGAGTAAACATTAAAACTTGATACAAATAAAATCTCCAGCAGATGTGAAATTACATGTAGGAAAGAAAAGAAATTAAAGTTCAATATGAACAATCATAAAAAAATATACCGTGTGAGTCAAAAAAAAGTTTACACCTAGAAAATTGCTAATTATTTTTAAAATAATCTATGAACAGAAAATGTTTATACATCTTATGAAAGAGAGTTTTATCCCAAATCATTTGGTACCATTTTCGTGTGGTATGTGTTCACGCTTGGATGAACAGGTGACATTGTTGGCGAGAGTGCAAAAATCAACTTGCGCCAAAGTGATGCCTTCAGTATGTATTATGTTGGGATTAGCGGAGTAAGGGAATGGATTGAATGTATCAAATGAAATACATTGCATATGTTTTTTGCAAAGGGCAAAGTCACACTGGCCCACACACACGCGCACAAATGTTCGTTGATATTTGATATGTGTGGCATGATTAATTTTGTTAGGGGTGTTATTTGGATCTGCAAAGACCGAATTAATACCCAAATCCCAATTGTTTTATTCAAACATCAAATAGGCAACTTTGGGGCAATTCGATTTTTGCACTCTCGCAAACAAGTCTCCTGTTCATTCAAGCGTAAACACATACCACACAAAAATGGTACCAAATGATTTGGGATAAAACACTCTTTAATAAGACATATAACAGTTTAATGTTCATTGATGATTTTTTTTTAATAATTAGCAATTTTCTAGGTGTAAACTTTTTTTTACTCACACTGTAGTATATGTATAGAGCATGAACATCAACTATTGTGTAGGGCTTTATTTTGTCAAAAGTATAGAGTTAATTTTAGGGTTAGGGTTAGTAATAGTGTTTGGTCCAAGGTTGAAGTAAGGAATTCAGTTACTGTAAGAAATTACAGCAGAACAATTATCGCAAGAGCAAGTGATGTAGAACTTAACACCATACCTTGTTCAGTACATCTGGATGGAAGGTAAAAGGTTTATCTTTTCTCCCAGGGTAAGTGACCTCTGCGTTCCCGCTTGAATTGATACCAGTAACCTTGGCAACCTTCCCATACAGCTGGAAGGGAAAAGAGTGTGAAAAGAAGATCAAGTTCAATATCAAGATCAATATGTATTTAGATATTTTGGAGGGTACTTTACATGTGTACTTAATAAAGCAATTGGTGTTTGTTTTTGTGTATTATCTTTTGTGCCACATACAGGCTGTATAGCTGACTTTACTAATGTTATTCAAAGCTCCTCTGTGACACAAATAATGTGTTCTGCTGAAAATAGATAGTTTTTTTTTATAAGTTGATAAACATTTGTTTGCTTATTTGCTTTTACCGTACTTTTCTTCGCATCCATTTATTTGGTTGTTGTTATTTGTTTGTATTTGTTAACATTCCTTTACTTGAATTTACTTGTTATTTTGGGGGTAATGCATTTACATATTTATTTGGTAACTTATCTTTCTTTGCATACATTTCTTGTTTGTTTGTTTGTTTATCTAATCATTTGTATTTGTATTACGTTACTCACATTTCCCATTTCTGGTAACCACTCGCGCCCATCCATCTGTTGCATAATCTGCAATGTTTCACTTTCCAGAGTAATAGCTACCAGATCTCCAACTTTCAAACCAACCTCTTTACCTGTTATCAAAACAACCACATCAATGAAATTAAGAGCTTGAATATTAGAAATAAATTGAATGGCTTTGTCAAAAGAAAATGGCATGCAACTCAAGTTTGATATTGTCTGTTTTATCAATTAATCAAATAAAGTTAATTACATCATAATAAATACAAAAATCGAAATTCAATTCAAAATACAAACACAATATGGTAATGATAACATCATACAATACTTATTCATACAAGATGTAAAACTCAGGCCTACAGATGAAGATAAAGTAACTAATCACAATAATTGAGATGCTGTCCACTAGTACTCAAGGGTATACAAATCATTCTATAATATATCCCAAGTTGGCCACCCAATATTAAAATTTGCATCTTCTTTTTTTATCTTCATATATCAAATTGAAATCCAACTACCACATACATCTGTGAATCTTGATGTACACCCCCTCTTTCTTTTTATGTTCTTTTTTGTATTTCTCCCATTTTTCCTCCATATTTGTATGATTATGTATCCATTGAGGGTATTCATGCTATCACGCTTTGCTTACTTTGTCAACCCTCCTGTTTGATGTTTTCGATTAATTACAGCCAGCCTTACTTTGTTCTACATATATTCTTTTGTCATGTGTAAATTTGCGATGTGTTGTTTGATATATATTTCTAAAAATGCAACAACAAAAAATCAAACAGAAATAAATAAATCAAATCAAATCAAATTTAAGCCTATTCAGGAATAGAGTTTATAGTAAACAGGCATAGTAATGTTGCAAACTGAAATACCATTAAGAATCAGATATATATATAAAGAATAACATACATGTATGTTGTTTCATGCATGATAATCAATAAGCCTAGGGGAAGAACCTTCTCAGATATTTTTTAAAGATATCCTGACACTGGATTGAGTCATTAAGTTTGCAAACAATCTAATAAACCACAGTGATAAGTTTTGCAAATGCAAGTATTTTTTTCCCAAAAGAAAGAAAGTAATCATATGTATTAAACACAGGGTGTCCTTGAAAAAAAGTAAATCCAAGTGTACCCGTAAACAACTCGATAAACAACTTCTTGTTTGATGCATATATGATTTGGAAAGCTCAATTTGTCTTCTCTCGTATGACACCAAAATCATAACCAATCATGATTAAGTAGTCAAACATGGCTAATTTCAGACAGCCCATAGTCAGTGTCAGAAACTAAATTTGTCAAAATAAGTGGATGGCTGTTATATTTGGGTCATTATGGTTTTGAAAAAATAGTAAATGTTGTGTAATAAGCAATTGTTAAATGAAAAACTCACATTTTGGACAGTAGACAACAGGTAGAGCAGAAAATATATGTGTGTAATCCAAAATTAAAAAGAGAAAAGTGAATGGAGAAGAAAAAAATAGAGAATAGTTATTATTGTGTAAGAAAAGAACAAACTGATTGATACATTACCTAAAACAGGGAGATGTGTAGCATAGTAACCTATCCCAGTTCCTGCTGTGGTGCATTTCAGATCCATTTTCCCATCAAATCCAACTCTATGAGTAGTGACCACTTTAGACTGAGTCCAGCTAACTGCGACGCCTGACCGTGGCCTTTCAGAGAAGGGACATATCTCAACAACAGTCCCACCGGCACCTGAATCATCAAAAGAATATTCAATCACTCCATTTTTTAGACAAAATATTTGCAAAAGCAAAACAAAATCAATTATTATAAATAAATTACTCAATATTACCAGACATAACATGATACTACAGGAACGAGCCAACTTTCTGACGGAATGTAAGCCATACCTTCTTATATATTATGATCAGGGGCATGTCTGTGGGGATATGTATACTCTATATTTTCCTTTTGTTCAAACGCTCACAGTGGCTACCACAAATTTAGTTGAATAATAAAGACATCATAATTTTACATTAAAATAGCAGGTTGCATGAATTCGCCGTACTGCGTTCTGTAATAGGTCAGAGTAGAAATCTACAAGTTTTATAAACCACACAAAAACTCTCATGGAGGCAACGGACTGGCAAATAGGCAAAATTGTAATGAAAGGAAAATAAAAGGAAGAAGTGAAAAATACATATTTCATACCATCTTCATCATCTCCTTGCCAATTCTTCCCTCTACAGACCTCTGCCCCTGGACACAGCCCTCTGGAAACTGTCTTCGTTTCCCCAAATCGAGGTGTCACTTGTGTCCTGAAGAAACAAACAAATCTCTTTTTCTTTATGTTTAAGAGACATGTATGAAGCTATTAGAACAATCAGATTGTGTGGAGATAACTCAATTAAATACATCAAAACACGTAAATACATTTTGAGACAATTCAAACTCAAACTTCATGAGTCAAAAATTTTCCTGCAAGGGGTAAAACAAGGCTAGTAAGGGTATTGTTATAAGTGTTTTTCTCTGTATGACTAAAAAGTTCCTTTAAAGTAAGGCTTAGAAAAATAGATACTTTGACATCACAATCTTCCCATGAATTATGACAATATCACCCAAATAGGCTGGATATCATCTCATGCCCCCCCCCCTGGGGTGGGAGGGGGCCTGTCTATCTATCTTTCATTTTGGATGGGGGAACGTCTTCATTGCCTTGCTTCTTGAGTACATCCTGAACAATATTAAGTTTTTCAGCTCTCTATCCCACTTTCATACAAAGGATACATTCATATTCACAAAATATATTGCAAATATAAGGAAAAAACTCAGTAAAAAAAATACTTTTTGTTCACATACCCTGTTTCTTTCCTGCTGGTATGGCGAGTGAATGTATGAGTCAAGTCATGTTTATCATTCATGTAGCATGGAGTACAAAGGTCATAATCAGGGCAGCTTTGATCATTGCATTTCCAGCGTATGCCAGCTATAGGACTCATCAAACAGCTATCACAAACTATACCAACATGAATCACACCTGGAAAAAGAATTGAGGAAGATGAAAAATTAGGAAATTGTATAGTAGTATTGGTGTAGCTGTCAGTATGAATTCAAAAGTACCCCCCCCCCCATTAGGATAATATACTTGAACTTAGAAAGTTTTTGTCACTGTAAAATAGATAAACAATATAGTTATTGACCATTTCATAAAACATCTGTTGATTTAAGTACTAGTTTTATTTTTTATTTTAATATAGACTAAAAGAAAAATTGTTACAAGAATCAGTAAGGGAATAATTACCTGCGGGGGCGTTGTCGAAGAGCACAAGATCATATGAGCCACTGGACCCGACCTGATAGTTGTTACCATTACCATTATCCCATCTGATCTTGGCCCAGCCTGGAGGAATGGGTTCCTGAGGGTCATGATCTTTGAGCTTGACCACTGTACCAAGATGACCCTCACCACCATCTTGATCTCGCCATGTCCAGGTGGCGCTCCGGACAACTCGCTGTCCAACCTCCACGATTGCCATTCTGATTTAGATGATCCGATCTGATTCAATTTTTTTTTTTTTGGGGGGGGGCCTGTTTTAATATAAAAATATAACATGCTAAGAGTATATAATGTACCTATATAACTGCATTTGAATTCACCACCATCTTCACCTTCTCCTTTCTCTTTTCTCACTCTCTATCTCTTTCTCTCTGTTTCTCTATTTTCTTTTTTTCTTTTTTTCTCTCTTCCTGGATCCCCCCATAAAAGCAAAATCTCTCTCCCCGCAAGCAGCTGGCAACCAAAGCTGCCAGAACATAACTAGGCGGTGTGGCGTGCACCTGTAATCCAGCTAACAGTGTAAGTTACAAACTGATTCAGCACGCAGGTTCGAAACCAAGTCACGTCTTTCGTATGGTGACGTTTAAAGGTCGGTCCCCAGACGTAAATAATCATATCTGATTGATGCACCTCTGTAAAAACCAAATACACACACACACACACACACACACTCTATACCTTGATCCCATATCCCCTCTCACTCTCTCTCCCTCCCTCTCTCTCCTCCCCTCCCCCTCTCTCTCTCTCTCTCCCCCCTCTCTCTCTCTCTCTCTCCCTCTCTCTCTCTCTCTCTCTCTCCTCTCTCTCTCTCTCTCTCTCCCTCTCTCTCTCTCTCTTTATATATATATATATATATATATCTATCTACAGTTAACAATTAAATTATTCATGCTCTTAACCGGTTTTGTAAGTTCTTAAATATGTGAAAACTTGATTTGTCCTGGTTTATGTTTCTTGAGAATGTAACTTAAAAGCTTATGTTAAAAAGTTTTCAACATAGGCCCTAGCTCAACCAATCCACCTTTCATACTTCAGCTACAAAAGAAACCCCAAAACACCACATTTACAAAGGGTATGAATAGTCAGTTCATAACTGTAGATCTATCTTTCTCTCCCACTCATGTAGAACGTGACAGCTAGGTCCAAGGTGCGATGTAATAATACAGTTGCCTTCAATACACAAATGTTTTTCAAATTCACAAAAGCTTGTTTTGCTTTATGGCTGCAGATTTAGGTAAACAAACATGGTGCCAAAGTAGCTGTTTAGAAGAAGAAAATAAATGCAATGGACTATCTGCAGCAAAATAGATTCATATTTTACAATTTTGTTTCATTACATTCAGCAAACATACATGTATAACTATGTAAACCTAACTCTTTCTTTGATTACTTCCTTGTCACAGACACGTATAATACATCAATGTTTCTTTCCTCATGAATTCCAAAAAAAAATGATTGCTAAATGAACAAGAATATAAATGTCTCTTTATAAATATTGTTATTATTATTATTATTATATTGCATGAAAAATCAAGGCTATATTTTAGCGGGGATAAAGCTTCAAACACTATCCCCCCCCCCCCCCTCCTATCCCAGTAAAAGAACCTGTTAATGTTAACAAGTTTGACTAGATTTGGAAATACTACTGTAAAAAACTTTTATGACACATAATCAGGCCAGGTCGACTCGGTTCCCTTACTTCATATTTATGTTCCTCTATACCAAAGTGGAATTTCAATAAACATACAAAATACATGCCTGGTTGCAGGTGTACTGTATAGTGGGGATTATAACAAAAATATGCTTTGCAATGTGATTTCTGAACTGTACAATAGCCATCAATTATTGTCCAATGCCCAACTTGACTATGATAAAGGTACATGCATGTACACAAGATAGCTCTTTGCTTGAGGAGACAGGAAAGTGATACCGGTAGTAATGTAAGCATACAGTGAAAGGCAGATATGTGTGATCATGCAGGGTTGTGTTTTCCTGCAATATCCACATTCTTTGCATGCGTACATGTTCCTCTTACATATATGTTTGGACAAATGTCTACAAAAATCATTCCAATTTATTACTAGGTTTATAGGTTGTGAGTATTAATCTTTGACCAGCTCTACTGGGGTACTGCTAGTCTTGACTGGAAGATGAGAGAGGGTGTTTTCAGCACATGATTTACCATTCATTAAAGCTTTTGGTGTTTTGGTGTTTCATTAAATTGTTATAAAATGAAGACGATTTGCTATACCGTTCTCAACTGTTAATCCTTGTCTGAATTCAGTTCCCCCCCTCCCGCGCGGAAGTTTTGGCGTTTCATTAAATTATAAGAGAAAGTAGACAATTCGTTGAACCGCGCTCGACTCTTAATCCTTGTATGAATTCAGTTTCTCCCTCTCTCTTTCGCGCGAAGCGCGGAAGCTTTGACATTTCATTAAATTATTAGAGAAAGTAGACGATTTGTTAAACCGTGCTAGACTCTCAATCTTTGTCTGAATTCGGTTTACCCCTCTCGCGAAAAGTGCGGAAGCCTTGACGTTTCCTTAAATTATTAGAGAAAGCAGACGATTGGGTGTACTGTTCTCGACTCTTAATTCTCGTCTGAATTCAGTTTCCCCCTTCCCGCGCGAAGCGTGAAAAGCTTAGACATTTGATTCAGGAATGCGCATGCGGCCCCCCCCCCCCCTACACTCTGGGGTCGGAGGGACCGCATGTGCGTTCCTAAGATCTCCAGGAAAGGGGTACTTTGTCGCGCGACAAAATCCGGCCCGAGAATTGTAAAAAAAGGGGGTGTATTTGACTTTTCACCCGGAGATTTCTTTAAAAAGGGGGTGGGTTTTTTTCTCTCTCTCTTTGGACTCCTGAGAAATGTAAAAAGGGGGTTATAAAATATGTTGAATATCATAGAAAAATTGATCAAATCCCGGGATCAAATTCCTGAAATTCCTGCTAGCTTTGAAAGCTCCTTCAGGATTATTTCATTTTGAAAAGTGAAAACATTGGCCCCAGTTCCCCTCGATCGACTAGAGCTCACCTGAAATTGGGGAGGGGGTGGTACATTTAGCAGTGTTCCGGATTTTGGGGGGGGGGGGGGTCTCCAAGGCAGGAAAAGCCACCAAAAAGCCAGCGAAAGGGGGATTCAGAAATGTTGGCAGTCCTGAGATGGAGGGGGGGGGGGGGGGGTGCTTTCAAAGGGATGGAACGAGCATACGCGTACCCTAAATAAATAAATGTTCGCGCACGTCGTGCAACTACTCTGATCGTGACATACTGTATACGTGTAGGCTATACATACATAAAAAAAATAACTCATTTCTCATGCATTATGCTGAAATTGAAACAATCACTTTTTTTTCTTATTCTTCTTCTTCCTTTTTTTTTCTCTCTTTTTTTTGGTAATCTTAGGGGGGGATATTTGTACAGGCCACCCCCCCCCCACCTTCAAGTCAGGGGGGGATGCATCTACTGTACATGATAGCACTTTTTAAGCGCTCGTGCGCGCCGGCGCACTTTACATCTGGGCTATAATAATACCTTGCAAAATAACGAAATATTATTCTGAAGTTTATGAAGTGCTTGTTCGCGCACGTCGCGCAACTACTCTGATCGTGATATACTGTATACATGTAGGCTATACATACATACATACATAATAATAATAGCTCACATTTATAATGCGCCTAATACTTTGTTTCTAGGCGCGTAACATATTATTACCCCGATCATCGGATTCAGGCTTACCCGCAACACAATGTTTGCACATTTTCCATTCCCTGGGGAGCATTTCAGCCAGTCGCCATTTTACAAGCGCCATTGCTAATCAAACCACATTATCTTTCTCATCCTACCGGGTACCCATTTTAACACCTGGGTGAAGAGTGGCAAATGTAGATCAATGTCTTGCCAAAGGACATTAGATGCCGCGGTGGGACTTGAACCGCGGACCTTGCGATCCACATTTCGGTGACATATCCACTCGACCACGACACCTCTACAATAAAGAAATAACTCATTTCTCATGTGCATTATGCTGAAATAGAAACAATCACTTTTTTTCTCTTATTCCTCTTCTTCCTTTTTTTTCCTCTTTTTTTTTGGTAATCTTAGGGGGGGATATTTGTACAGGCCATCCCCCCCCCCACCTTCAAGTCAGGGGGGATGCATCCCCCCCCCCCCCCAGGGATTTACGCCCATGGGTGAACTAGATACTGTATTACTAGTCTAAATCTTTTTCAAGTCTAATTTAATCTATGCCTGTCCTCAATCAAATGCAAATTTAACATATTCTCAATGGTGCTCATGGTGTTATAATGATCAGTCTAGTAATTTAATGAATATTGGGGTCTGTTGACCTACATCGGATTGCTTCCAAATAAAAGATGTATATAGGGTCTAAGCTACAAAGCTAAGATCATGATGCTGTTCCAAGTTTGAAAGCCATATCGCATACACCATGTCCAGTATCCTGGCTGATAGCCTAGACCGAAATCTGTCTCGTATAATATCAACTGTTGTTCCAATGAGACTACACGCGTGGCACCACTGACCGTCTTTTCCCCATACCAGACAGCTATTCCTGGCTACGTACACATTGACTCTCGTGTTTCACGTTTGTGAGAAAAGTCGATACGAGTTTATCGAGATAAAAATTAAGAAAACATTGCATGCATGAGAAAAGAAACCAAACTAGGAACTTACTTGATCTGCAGATCAGCAGGAAAAACCTCGAAGTAGGGTTTGCGACAATGTTTACTGCTGTGATGATGACGTAGTATAAATACATTCACGGTCTCCTTTGCCTTGCCTTGTCTCTCCCGTAGTACGGATAGAGCGAGCTGGCCGGTTGTGGGTATTCCCGTCGGGAAATTCCCTTTCGCAAGTTGCATTACCTCACCATCTACAAACGCGCATGCGCTATTTCTGCAGCTTGTTTTGGTCTCTGTTGACACAATGCTTCTATGATCAATGATTTATTTATTTATATAGGGTGGCACATTATCATATCACCAATTTATTCTTCTTCTTTCAATCTTAAGTAATATATTGACATCATTATAAGTTGGCTATTTATCTCAACAAAATCAAGTAGCTTATATACTCTAATCTCCTGACAATTTTGTCTTTGTTTCATTATTAATAATCAATATGTGGGCCTTTATCCCGTACATCTCTCTCTCTCTCTCTCTCTCTCCCCTCCGTTTTGCCTCCCTGTGCCCCTCTCTCTCTCTCTCTCTCTCTCTCTCTCTCTCGATCCATCGATCCCTCTCTCCTTCATCTTTATGTGCCCCATTTGGCATGCTCTCTCTCTCTCTCTCTCTCTCTCTCTCTCTCCTACCCCTCTCTCTCTCTCTCTCTCTCTCTCTCTCTCTCGATCCCTCGATCCCTCTCTCCTTCATCTTTATGTGCCCCATTTGGCATATGCTCTCTCTCTCTCTCTCTCTCTCTCTCTCTCTCTCTCTCTCAATTTCTCTCAATCTCTTTCCATATCTATTACAGACTATTCACAATTCACACAAATTTTTCTGTTCAGTTCATGTGAAATATATTTATTTTGAGGAAAGGCATTATGATTAATTAATGACATCAACTTGTGTATTACAAAAGGTAAAATATACAGCTGTACACCAAATATGAGACATATTTGATCAAAGAGATACCAGCTGTAATATCCTCCTTGATTTGATGCATGATTAAAATCAAGACTAATATATATCATCAATATCCAGACATTCTAGATGGGAATTACATTCATCATCATGAAACTTGGGATGCATAAATGAAAGGTTCAATTTGACCACTAAAGTTATGTCCTCAAATAAAACATAAGGTAAAAACAATTCCTATTTCTTATACAGACTTCCAAAATGAAGAAGGGCAAATGTTACTTTAATATATTCCATAGGTTTTTTTCAACAGTTACATTTACATAATAGCTGCAGCACATATAAGAACATTTGTATCAAAATTCTATAGAGCAAACAAACAAAAACATAGGTTTTCACTACAGATTGCAAGTCTGTTAAACTAGAAACCTCTATTCAATTATTCATTTGAATAAGAAGCAAAGTAAAAACAAACATACACATACATGTAGTTCACTTGAGGAGAATGATATATGCATACACTATACACCATTTCTAAATCATATTCTTCAATTCTAACAAAATGAGAAACAGAATTAGTCTATCAAATAGACTATCAATTCAACTTTATGTATGAACAAATAATGTAATCAAACATCAAAGAACAAAATTTAATACCTGTCAATCTGGATCGAGGTGAGAGGAAGAGCACTATTTTCTGAGGTACTGCGACCGGGCCGACACTGATATCACATTGATCTTGATCAATCACATATCTATAACATCATCCATGGTATAGTGCCATATAGTATAGTGCACTATACCATGGATGACGTCACAGTATAGCACATTTTTCTTATCGGTAACATCATAGCAATGTTATGTTTGGTCACATGATGCTATGTTGACCAATCTCTGAACAGGATTTTATTAATCAAAAATATAACAAAGGTTAGAGTAAATACTATGAGTAAAATAAGTCTTTAAGTATTCCAGATATCATGATAGCTTTATTGTCACAAATATCAATCTTCTTCTCATATATCAGTTTTATTACAATAGGCCATGGTCAGATACACATGTGAACAACTTCAAACAAGATTCTGTCGACAGGAAGCATATTTAGGTAGCTCTGCGAAATGTGTTGGCACGAAAAGATCGATGTGTCCGGCAAGTAAAATACATAGTTGTTGAAACTCATAATTTTATCGAAATCAGGTAGGACCATATCATTAGTTTCAGTAGCTGGTAATTATATGCACTATGTTGATTAGGCTTATCAGTATGCTGTCAATAGAAAATATCAAATTTGACGATGTGTAAAAATCCTAAGCTTAGCAAATTTTTTTCTTCTTATTATTTAAATTTAGTTCCAATCCTACTATATTTTTTCAGGATGTTACATGGGAAAGGGGGGATAGAGAATAGGAAATGACATTACTGTTTTCCTCAATATTTCTGTATGGCATTGCCAGTTCAAACTTAAAGGGACTTGGTAACATATAGATGAGAGAAATGGTGCTAAGGTAGTGACTTTAATGCTAGATGTACAAATAAAGATAATCTGAAAGTTTGAGTGGAAACAAACCATTATTAATGATACAAATTGGGAAAAACTGATCTGATCAATTCCTTAATTCTCCCAAATACATTATTACAATTTAATTACGTTTAAGGTGAATTTAAATCACCACAAAGCAATGAATTGGCTCTATATACCATTCCAGACATTTAAGTGTTGAAAGTTTTGCCTGTTCCATGTCTTATTTTCATGGCAAAACGGTTGAGAAAATTCAAAAATGGTTGGGAGAATTAGAATTTACTGTTAGAGGGTGTTGCACACGGATGCCTTCAAAGAAAACCATATATATTTGTGGTTAGAGAATTAGAAGATCTTTTTGCATGTTAGACGGTTAGTACAGTAAAAGGAAGATAATGTAACATTTCATACACAAAAAATAGTTTTTTCATCAACCTTCAACAATGTTACCGAGTCACTGTAACATATTTCAAGCTCAATTATTAGACCCCTTAGGTACATGAATCTGAATTTGAAATGGTGCATCAATGCTCATAGGAGAAATACAATATTGCACAGATTTTAACATTATTTCACCAGTGCCTGTTCATTATTTCAATTCACCAGCAAAATATATTCTGGAGTCTCTAGCAAGAATGTGAGGAGGGGTGCCTACCACATCACAAGCTGGACTTTTAAAGCTTCTGAAGCTGTTCAAGTAATACCCAGCCTGCAATTGAAGAGGGATGCCTCACACATCATGAGCTGGACTGTTAGAGCTTCTGGAACTGATACCTTAATTAGCATGCAAGTGAAAAGGATGCCTGACACATCATGGGCTGGACTGTTGGAGCTTCTGGAATTGCTCAAGGAGTACCTCTGCAGAGGGCCTTTTCAAGGGCTCCTTATCAAAGCACGGTTTGAGTATGGTACGCACCTCTGTCTTAACCTTCTTCAGAATCGGCGGCACGGAAGCTGGTTTCAGCAACGTTCTAAGCAACGCCATGAATTCTGCACCTTCCCAGAGGCGTTGCTCCACGAACAACTCCAGGAAGGTGCAAGCAATCGACCAGATGTCGTTTCCTGGACCAGCCCAGGCCTTCCCTTCTCTTTGGACCATCTCTGGGGGCATGTGGGTGATGGTGCCACGTGGTCCACCCATTGATGTTGAGAGAGACATGGAACTACGGGTCTTGATGTGGGCAAGGCCAAGGTCACAGAGGTATGCCCTCCTTGATGCACGTTCAACCTACCGACGTAACAAAATAAATCCAAAGATGTTTTTAACAAGGCTATATCTAGAATTTCAGGACTTTACCACTGCGACATATGACCTTTGACTTATTGACTCAAAATCAAATCAGATTTTCTTCCTATGCTAGATACATATTATCATCAAGTTTAAGCCTTACATCTCAAGTGGTTATTGAGATATCGCATTAACAAGAAAGCAGGATGGATGGACAGACAACCCGAAAACAGGCATAAAAACAGACTCATTTCAGAAGGTTAAGCTATTTTAGTATTGTAATAGCGTTTTTAAAAGGTACAATGTATTTTCATTACTATAAGAGTCACTTATATTAATTTTGTCAAAACCTTTAACAACTGATAAATTTTAAAATCCACCCCCAATGAATTTTCGCCAATGAACTTGTCCCTAGACCTATACCTCAATTGTTCTTACCATAACGTTGGATGGTTTGATGTCTAGATGGAGTATCTTGGAAGCATGAAGGAAGGTGAGAGCTGACAAGAGACCAACCGTGATGCTCATCTTCAACTCCGGAGTCAGGATAATAGCATCCTTCTAATTGAATGATAAATTGTTAGCGTTCTCAAGAATTAAGAAAATTTATTACCGGTACTTGGATCTAAAACAAAGCAATAAATACATGTAGCTTCCAACAGTTTGTGGTGGAGACTCTCCTTCTCTTTTCCCAACTCTTCTTTTAATTACTTTCTCATCCTTACTATTTTTCCTCCTTTATCTACTTCTCCCTTTTATCACAATTTCATTTTCTCTCTTTGTCCCTTTCTCCTCATTTCTCTTCTTCTTTCTTGGCCTCTTCTTCCTTCTTTTTTTCCTTCCTCTTTTTCTTCCCCCTTTTTATCTTCTGTCCTCTCTCTCTCATCCATTCCCCAGTCGAAATAAAATAGTCTAAAACTATATAAAAAATATATGAAAAATAGACCAAGAAAATATATTTTCTCACTATTTCTTCTCCCCCAAAATAGATGGAAAATAGTCCAGAAATAGATTAAAAATAGAAGAAAAAATAGCAAAAAAATATATTTTTAGCACACAGTTTTGGAACGCTTTAAAAATAGCGTAAAAATAGAAAAATATACAGAAAATATATGAAATAAATTTGTCGAAAACTGTAGAAAAAATATATGAAAAATATATTTTCTCACTATTTCTTCTCTCTAAAAAATAGCTGGAAAATAGTACAGAAATAGATTTAAAAATAGGAAAAAAAATAGCAACAAAATATATTTTTAGCCTATATGTTTTGGAACGCTTCAAAAATAGCGAAGAAATAGTAAAATATACAGAAAATATACGAAATAAAAGTCTAAACCTGTATAAAATATATGAAAAATATATTTTCTCACTATTTTGTTACCCCAAAAATTAGCAAGAAAATAGGAAGAAAATATATGGGAAATAGAAAAAAAATATCTTAAAAATATATCCAGCTTAGATGTTATGGGATCCGCTTGAAATAGCTGAAAAATAGAATTAAACAAAATATGTACATATTTTTCAAATGTCTTGTAACAGTTGTGGCACACTGCAGTCACCATCACAATACACCCTCTATATCATCATCTATAACCCTCTCACAATCACATCAACCCTAAAAAAGAGCTGACAATACACACACATTTCAGATTAGTGGAATTTATAGAAAAAACAAGAATTGAAAGAAATTATTAAAATATTTACAGTGTACGATCTGGAACATGAATTTAATGGTATATACATCAATGAATTTGTACAGCTGATCGTGGAAAAAGCATGGACCCTACACAAGAAGATGCCTGAAAATTTGGCTGATGTCGAGATATTGTTTTATCCTAGAAATAAAAAATATATTTAAAAAAATATACATACCGGTATAAAAAAATTAAAAAAGGCAAATGTAGAAAAAAAAAAGTGCATCCTAATAAACTGAAAGGCAAGGGAATTGTAGCACATAGTTCATATAAAAAAAGAAACGGTTTATCTTCGGCAAATAATAGTTACAGTAATACAGCCAGGAAAATAATTATTAGACCACAAAGTATTGGGCGCATAGATAAATGAAATTTGTATAATTATCATGGGCTCAATCAGTGGGTTATGAAATCAGTCACCGCTGGTACTAATTAGTACTAATGCTGGAATCTTGGGTGAGAATTCTAAAAACAGTGGTATACAAATATTCTTTTTACGTTAAAAGTGTCCAGATCCGACTAATGCAAGGTCAAAACAATGGAAAATAAAAAGAAAAGACTAACATAACACCTTCGACTTAGGCCTGCATTCATCTTATGCAAATTCGACTTAGGCAGCCGAGAGTTGACTGTATGTGATAGATAGGTTTCTGTTAAATTAAATAAATATACATAAAAATGTATCATAAATACCAAACATGACATTCTGCCAACCTGTTTGGCACATACAACAACAAAAAATCCAATATTGTGCATATATCGATGCATCACTATACAAGTAATATGGCTATTGAAAGGCAAGGTTAATATTTGCCCTGAATATCATTAAATATATGAAAAGTACACCTATTAACCCACTGATGCAGAAGGCAGCTATTGTTTGGCAGTTGATAAACAAAAAACAATATATAACATTGATGGACACTATACTTTACCCCCCCCCCCCCCCCCTCCAATACACAAACACTTAAAGATGAAAAGCAAAAGAGTAATAGACTAGAGACCTGTGGGTCTTGTGCTTACCTGAGCATGCAGCTTTGCAAGCTGGGCACTTTGATCATTTTTTCTGTAAATTGAGATACCCTTCCCACACAATAATCTACCAATTATGCTTTTTCAAGAAGACAATGATGTTGATTTGGCTTTTTTTGTTTTCCTGCCCTCCCCCCCCCCCCCCCCCCTGGTGCACCACCCCCCACTTGAACAAATTAAGATCCCCTTACTTTTAAGGGATGACTCCTGCCAAGTTTGGTCGAAATCTACTTTGTGCGTTCTGTAGAAGATTAACATGTTTTTAGCCTTATATTTGATTCCCTCCATCTTTACTCTCAGGGCCTGCCAATTCAGCTGATTTGTGTCCGGCCCCCTTCGATCTTCTCGCAAAGAATTGCTGAAAGATATAAACATAAACAGAACAAAAATATTTAGAATTATTAGTGATGCTTATCAGAATTGCCAAGAGCAGCATGACATGTTACTGTTGGCTCAAACAACACGATGCTCAGAAATAGAATGATAGTAAAGTTCTCTGGATGCTGCCCATAAAAAAGCCATAAAAGAAGAGCTTCTTGACAGGTAACAGAGTCATGTAAAAGACTTAGATCAGGGCTTAAATTAATCCAAGGCCATGGCCGTGGGTGCCCTTTTGATTGGCCTCAATGCCCCTCTCATTGGCCTTGGAGATTTTTTGTGCCCTTTCCAACTATTCCTATTTGTGCTGTAATATAGGAATGTGCCCTACAGAAAAGTGGCCTTATAATTGCCCTAAAAATATTGAAATTTAAGGCCTGTTAGATGACATGCAAACTAAGTTAAAGTCGCAATTAAGTCTGGAGAAGAGTTTTATTTTCAACATAGGCGATTATTCAACATTAAAAAATCTGCAACTTACGGGTCCTTTCAAGCAAGGCAACAGAGTACCACTTCTTTGTAGCCTCATCGTACGCCTCCTATCCATCGATCTTCATCCTCCTGCCACCTGCCGAACCTCGCTGCTCAAAACCACCCTCTTCACATTATCCAGTGTGACTGAACACGAAGAGTGCATATTCTAGAAAAGAAAACAAAAATGTATATGATTTAAATCATTTTAGAAAATATATCCTGGAAAAAAGGCATGTATGAATGGGATACTAAAGATGAATGTGATAACTGATATGACATACATATCATTATCAATGATATATAAAAAATTAAATTAAATCATTTGGAATTATGTTTTACTTATCATTGATCATAGGCCTATTATTTGTATTATAGTATTTGTGTCAAGTTTGAATTTGAGAAGTGAAATTGAAATTTCATGAAAGAATGAGGACTTAAAAAAAATACCTCTGTGACCTTTGACCTCTTGAAGACAAAATCTAATTAGATCGTCACTTGCAAACGCATACATGAGCCAAGTTTTAAATTGATCTGTCAAATGGTTCCCAAGTTATTGCAAGAACCATTCTATTCTAATGTATACAATGACCTTTGACCTTGTGACCTCAAATCTAATCAGATCATCGTCACTCCCATAATATAAATACATACATGAGCCAGGTTTGAATTTGATCCGTCAATTGCTTCTTAATTTATTGCAACAATGAAAACACGACGGACGGACAGACATGCATGCAGCAACCCGAAACAAAATGGCCCGAATAATTCACAAAGACACAAGGAGGTTTGATTTTAACCCATGGTTTACATCTTCATTTACATGACACATTGTCTAAATTTAGCCCAATAAGCGTGACACAGTCGTAGGTCCATTTATTAGACGCACGCAAGTCTACGCTTAAATTGCGATAATTTTAAACCATGGGTTATGTAAATGAGGGTTTAAACCATGGGTGAAATTTAAACATCCTTTGTGAATTTGGGCCATTATTGCCTCCGGCACCCACCTTTGGTGGGCGGACGCATACAAATCTATAACTTACGGGTCATTTCAAGCTTAGGCCAAGCTACCACTTCTTGTTAGCCTCATCGTAGGCCTCCCATCCATCGATCCTCATCCTCCGGCCACCGTCCAAATTTTGATGCTCAAAACCAACCTCTAGGCTCTACACTAGCTCTTCACCTTATCCAGTGTGACTGTGAACATGACGAGTGCATATTCTAGAAAAGAAAACAAAAAATTAGACCTTAGATTAACTTAGAATAGATTTAGAATAGAATCTAGACTCTAGATCTAGAAATGATTAAAATTATTTTACAAAATAGATGAATGGGAAGTAGATCTAGATCTAGACCCATAGTATTAGAAATCTATAGCATAGGCCTAACAGTAGGGCCTTTAGACTAGATGGTCTGAAACTGTAATTAAAAAAGTCTAAAATAAAAGTTAGACAACTAAAAATTTAAAAAGTCAGACTGATCGATTATTTTTTATTTATTGATCATGTTGATACTGATCATGCTGATAGTGATACTGATAGGCCCTAACACTTTTTTTTATAAGTAACTGAGTGATACGATTATGACGTAGAGTGATAAACCTATCAATGATATCAACAAAACATATTTTAATTATAAATTTGATAAACATCAACTCTAAAATTAAAAATTAAAATTAAAAATGGGGATTTCTGTTGTCAAATCAGCTTCTTCCTGTTTTTTCGGAATGAAATGGAGCAATATCTTCATTATTTCTCACCCAATTTCAAAGTAAACATCATCCCTAGGTTTATTTTTAGAACCTGTATCCATGGATTTCACATCTAACAACTTTTAGCGTAGATTCTAGAATTCTAGATTTAAAATACTCAGACTCAGTCAGTATTGCGTAACGGCCAACCAACGGTCGTCTCACTCGGCATGCACTCCGGTACTCACTCACTACTAGACCGGGAGCCAGGGGGGGTCAACCTAGCTGGGAAGGAAACCAATTTTCATGTGCACAGATGTAAATATCGCATACCTTCCCATAACAAATTGACCGTCTGGCATGTTGTAAGTGGTGGGTGTGGCCAGGGGGACGCCCCCAACCAAAAAAGTGGCCCTTTTGACGACAAAATAGTATTTTGTAAATAATATTTTAAGGAAACCTTGAACCACCCTGAGTTTGGTGTCATATGAAAGAGAGTTAAATTATCTACATTTTGATATCAATTTTAAAGAATTTAGGATTAATTAACATCGCAAATTTAAGTAAAAAACATGATTTTTGTGATTTTTTTCGAAAAATTGAATTTTACCAAAAAACATTATTTTCCATATATCAAAATTGAAAAATTAATTTTTGTAATAATTTTCCAGGAATTTGCTTATGTACAACGACAATATCCTGTGCGAGGGAGAGGTTTATATATCATTTCTATAAAAAGTTATAGCAATCCAAAGTTATTGATTTGATTTCCACAAAAACAACATTTTTGCCCACATGTGTATTAACTGTATGCATATACGTGCATTAGTGTATTAAGGACCTGTTTGGTGTGTTTACATCGAGTTTTAAAGATAACTTTGAACTAAAACCTCTAATCACCATGTATTTGGTGTCAAAAGATGGATAATTAAAATACCTTCATTCTGATATCAATTTCAATGAGTGATGTAATGTGTGAAATATAAATTTTGAGCCAAAAAGTGCTTTATTGTAGATATTCCTCTGATTTTGGCCAGTATATCGGTATATTACTGTAACTGGACAAAAGTGATAAGACATTTAGTGGTGCAGAAAATTCAAAGGATTTGGAGCACTGAGTGCAATTGATAAGGTTCTTCTTCTGTACTCTGGGATGTTTGAGGAAATGTGGACATTGGCAGTTGCCTCCTCCCCCCACCCGGCACCCCGCCCCCTTCCAACCGCTTGTCATAATCTTGCCCATGCCCAAACAAGTTAGTGCATCGATCAACATGAATATAATATAATATTGCCATATTTGGTTAATGCCCTTGCCTCCCCCCCCCCCACCCCCAACCCGCCCCCAAAAGGGGGGAGGAAGGGAAAGGGAAAGAGGAGAGCTAAAAGGGAACAAAAACAGGAAGAAGAAAAGAAAAGGGTGAAAAGAAGGGGGAACAGTTGTGATTAATCCCGCCAAAAACGTGTGGATCGAAGGGGGGAAGGCGAAAAACTCTTCCCCCCCCCCCCCCCCATCAAACTTAAAACAGAGAGAAGAATGGGAAGTGAAAGGAAAAGAGTGGAGAAAGGGAAAGAAAAAAAAAGAAAAAAGAAAGGTAGGGGGGATCAGTTGCGATTTTCCCCGCCAACAAGGTGTAGATCGGGGGGGGGGGGGCAGGGGGAGGGCCACTGGCGTACTGATGGGGGAGGGGGCTTGGGGGACACAGATCCTCCCAAGTATAATTCAAACGTGGTTTATTTCTAAATCGATACCGCTGATTTACAAATGTTGCTGAAATAAAGAAAAAAAATCCGAAATTTTTACGTAATATGTAGTACATTATCATTTTTGATGCGTTTGTTGGAAAATGGCAAATTCTCCAACATCAAATATGCAATTGATAAGTTCTTCTTCTGTTGTTTGAGGAAATGTGGGCATTGGCAGTTGCCTCTCCCCCCCCCCCCCCCCCCCCACCCCGCCCTTTCCAGCCGCTTGTCATAATCTTGCCCATGCCCCAGCCAAGTTAGTGCATCGATCAACTATTGCCATATTTGGTTTAATGGTTTATTTTGCCTGACTACTAAGAAAACACGTGTATGCTTGTAAGCAACCAATAATCCGCATAATTCCTATTGTGATTAGATTAGAATGACATAAACTTTTCTCATAAAATAGTTTCGGCTAGGTATGCAAAGTTATTTTTTCTCTCGATTTCAAGTAATTTGGTACAAAAATTGAAGGAACATTATGAAACTACTTGATTCGATTGAATCTCAGTTTAAGTTTTTTGTGTGTTTCAAATAGAAGGTTCGACAACTTCAATTTGAAATCTTTTCTGCTTAGCCATGAATAATTTAAAATCGTTCACTCCTTGAACTTCTAAGGATCTCACAATATGATGATTGGAAAATGTCATAAGGTAGAAGCTTATAATTTTGATAGCACACCACCGTCTACATTAGAGTTCTATCATGCCCGTTGCATAAATAATATGGTCTTTTTGAACATGTTGCTGAAATGACACGATTTCCTGTGAATTTTTTTCATTTTGGGGGGTAAATTATACTTTTGTTGGAAAATGACATGTCTCCCAAATTTACAGTTAGGCAAAAAAATATGCTTATTTAGAAGCCTTCATGTCAGGGCCTGCAGAAGGGTAGGGCTCGAGCACCCCCTCACTTTAAAAAAAAAGTATGTTAAAGAGAAAAAGAAAGAAAGAGAGAAAGAAAGAATGAGTGAACTGCCAGTGTCACAAATGAGGTATCAAAATATGCTCTTCTGACCGTAATTAAATACCTAAAACCCCTGAGCATTCGTGGGTTCCGCACCCTGGACCTCACCAAGGGCCCTTAGACGGGTCCCTGGATGCTCATCTGACCATAATTAAATGCCTTAAACGCTGAGCTTCATGGGACACAGCCCCCTGGACCCTATTTCAATTTACGCTGCACTTGCTCCGCTCTACCTGATCGTTAATACTCTACTTTGAAAAACGTTCAGCGGGTCCGGCATGTACCGTGTAAGAGTGGTGGTGGTGCAGATTTTTCTTCTGCCCCCCCCCCCAAGAACGTTTTTGCTCATTACACCACTGCCCCTGAAAGGTGAGCCCCTGGAATGTTTGCCCCCTCCCCCCCCCCAATGCCAAACTGCTTCCGGCGCGCCTGGTGGGGGTGTCTGTCAGATGTCCCTAAAATACCCCAACCTCAATATCGAGCTAGATCAGCTTTAAAGGAAACCCAAATGGAACCTATATGAAAAGATTCGCCACAGGTCAACGATACACAAATGGCCATTGCCAGACGATTTAAATGGTGGGGAGTGACTGCCATATAGATATTGATTGTTGAGAGAAACCTTGCTTGACTAATGTGAAAGGCAAATTGTACTTTCAACGTCCCTTTCCAGCACTCCTTCCTGATATGAATAATATTAAAAAAAAATAAGAGCTATATACCCTAGGTGCGGATCCAAGATTTCTTAGGGGGGGGGGGGAGGGGGGCAAATTTGAAATGATGCGAGCCAAATATTGGTACGTAATGGTGACACCGGCAGTGGCAAAAACGTTTGGGGGAGGGGGAGGGGTAGACCAAAAACAAATCCCCATCACCCCACTCTTACACGCAGGCCCCGCTGAACGTTGCGGCGGGGGTCAAGGGGTGGATCCCCCAGAAGCTTAGGGGTTTTGGGAAATACATTAAGGTCAGATGAGCATATTTTGATACCTTATTTGTGACACTGGCAGGTCACGAATTGGTGTGGGGTTCCAGGGGCGGAGCCCCCGGAAGCTTAGGGTTTTGGGGCAATAAATTACGGTCAGATGAGCATATTTTGATACTTTATTTGTGACACTGGCAGGACACAAATGAGTGTGGGGTCCAAGGGGCGGAACCCACAGAAGTTCAGGGGTTTTATACATTAAATTACCGTCAGATGTGCAAATTTTGATACTTTATTTGTGACACTGGCAGGACACTAATTGGCGTGAGGTCCAGGGGGCGGAGACCCCAGAAGCTCAGGGGTTTTAAGCATTGAATTACAGTCAGATGAACATCCAGGTGCCCGCCTTAGGGCACTAGGCTAAATCCAGGGGGCAGAGCCCCCGAAAGCTCTGGGGTTTTTAAGCATTTATTCACGGTCAGATGAACAAATTTTGACACCTCATTATTTTGTGAGAAAGGCAGGTTATTATATTTTCTTTCTTTCTTTAGGAATTTGCCATTTTCCAACAAACGCATAAAAAATAATAATGTACTACATAATGAGTACGAATTTCGGATTTTTTTCTTTATTTCAGCAAGATTTGTAAATCAGCGGTAGCGAATTAGAAATAAACCATGTTTAAATTATACTTGGGAGGATCTGTGTCCCCCAAGCCCCCTCCCCCATTAGTACGCCAGTGGCCCTCCCCCTGCCCCCCCCCCCCGATCTACACCTTGTTGGCGGGGAAAATCGCAACTGATCCCCCCTACCTTTCTTTTTTCTCTTTTTTTTTCTTTCCCTTTCTCCACTCTTTTCCTTTCACTTCCCATTCTTCTCTCTGTTTTAAGTTTGATGGGGGGGGGAAGAGTTTTTCGCCTTCCCCCCTTCGATCCACACGTTTTTGGCGGGATTAATCACAACTGTTCCCCCTTCTTTTCACCCTTTTCTTTTCTTCTTCCTGTTTTTGTTCCCTTTTAGCTCTCCTCTTTCCCTTTCCCTTCCTCCCCCCTTTTGGGGGCGGGTTGGGGGTGGGGGGGGAGGCAAGGGCATTAACCAAATATGGCAATATTATATTATATTCATGTTGATCGATGCACTAACTTGTTTGGGCATGGGCAAGATTATGACAAGCGGTTGGAAGGGGGCGGGGTGCCGGGTGGGGGGGAGGAGGCAACTGCCAATGTCCACATTTCCTCAAACATCCCAGAGTACAGAAGAAGAACCTTATCAATTGCACTCAGTGCTCCAAATCCTTTGAATTTTCTGCACCACTAAATGTCTTATCACTTTTGTCCAGTTACAGTAATATACCGATATACTGGCCAAAATCAGAGGAATATCTACAATAAAGCACCTTTTTGGCTCAAAATTTATATTTCACACATTACATCACTCATTGAAATTGATATCAGAATGAAGGTATTTTAATTATCCATCTTTTGACACCAAATACATGGTGATTAGAGGTTTTAGTTCAAAGTTATCTTTAAAACTCGATGTAAACACACCAAACAGGTCCTTAATACACTAATGCACGTATATGCATACAGTTAATACACATGTGGGCAAAAATGTTGTTTTTGTGGAAATCAAATCAATAACTTTGGATTGCTATAACTTTTTATAGAAATGATATATAAACCTCTCCCTCGCACAGGATATTGTCGTTGTACATAAGCAAATTCCTGGAAAATTATTACAAAAATTAATTTTTCAATTTTGATATATGGAAAATAATGTTTTTTGGTAAAATTCAATTTTTCGAAAAAAATCACAAAAATCATGTTTTTTACTTAAATTTGCGATGTTAATTAATCCTAAATTCTTTAAAATTGATATCAAAATGTAGATAATTTAACTCTCTTTCATATGACACCAAACTCAGGGTGGTTCAAGGTTTCCTTAAAATATTATTTACAAAATACTATTTTGTCGTCAAAAGGGCCACTTTTTTGGTTGGGGGCGTCCCCCTGGCCACACCCACCACTTACAACATGCCAGACGGTCAATTTGTTATGTGAAGGTATGCGATATTTACATCTGTGCACATGAAAATTGGTTTCCTTCCCAGCTAGGTTGACCCCCCCTGCCCCTGGCTCCTGTACTATACTGACTCAGAGCGCTCACCTTCAATTTATCATCGCTGTATCTGGCTGGTTTCTTGCTTGCTCGCGATCGGTTCACGGGAATATCATTAGAATCTACTGTAGTACTGGAAGACATTAATCACATATAATCAATCGCTTCTCTTGGGGAAAACTATAGGCCTATATCTCAATGACTTCGGATGATTTGATGAGGATATCGTAACTCGTTAGTTGAACTTCCCGCTAGCTGTACCGTTAATGTTATGGTAATACGGCGCATGCGTTGTTCATCAACACTTACATAAAACCACAGATAAGTATTTGTTTCTTGTATTTTCGGGAAAAAATGCCAATATTTTAAAAGTTTTATAACGATTTTATTTTTTTCGAACACAATGAGTGATAGTTTTTTTTTAACTGCAACTAATCAAATGATTAATCTCTAGATTTTTTAGATGAGAACGTTCAATCTAAAACGTCTTTGCGTACCGTTCAAATTCAAAGTACGTACGATCTTTGTATTGCGCGCGCGCATAGCCTATATATAGCGAGCGCGCCTAGGTTCCAAAATATAGGCTCAACGACATATCCACCTCGATTCGTCTGTACTATTCGCGTCTCGAAATACCTCATTTTCTGGCGTTTTCATCATGGATGAAAGAATTTAATGAGCTTATTGCTGATATATCAAATATCTCCAGGAAAAGACAGAAAAATGAAGAATGGATGAAATCCAAAGCAAAAGAGCGGAGAAACAGTGCACTACTGAAGGTGAGTTCGTTTGTGCCCAAGTCAGTCCCATGTGTGTAATTTGATGTTAGGATTGCGATTTCATTTTGTTTCCTCTGATTTCATTTTTGTTTTATCTGATTTCATTTCTGTTTCATCAATCGTACAATCTATGTATTGAAAACACATTGAATCGTGTCAAGATGAAAAAGGCCCTTTTTAAAGAATTATTAGGTTTGTTTTGGAATCAATAGACCACTGATTAGGTCTAGTCTAAGAAGAAAAACCTGATTTGATTATTAGACTATATTAATAAGACGTATTAACGTAAGACTAAGTATAAGATATATGTTAGGGGCAATGAAATGATCTAATATAATCATTCATTAGTCTAAGAATCAACCATAGTCAGCGGCAGCCTTTTAAAGCATAAATTGAGACATTTTTCCTAATCCTAGTCAAAAATATAATTTCTATTAATTTGGCGCAGTCATCATGATGCTGATGACCGATGGTGCTACTGCTGGTTTACTAAACATGATTTTCTTAATTCAAAATAATACTGCTAGCCATATTGCATTTGTTTTCATTCACCTGAGCTGTAAGCTAGCTATTACAGCTTAAATTTGGCATGGTTTTGAAATGCATGATGTTTTGCTAGATTAGTTATGAAAAAGCAATAATAAATAACTCGGTCTAAAAAAACCTGGAAAGAATTTCTTAAAGAATTACTTTCAAAATTCCTTCTTTCATTTGTTGGTCATATGTCCAGGTACAGCTACGATAGTTGGATTGGCATACATCTAGCATGTGTACTCTTGTTTTAACTATACAATCGCCATATAGAACGCGACATGACATGGAACACACTGGTCAAAATCAGCTTTGATTTTAATCCAAAATTAAATTCATTCTGACCAGGATATTGCTTTTGCTGATTTTGATTTAAATTTTACTTTTTATCCAAATTCAGGTTAACGGCCAGCCGTTGTATGCCGTCATCCATCACAACGCCTTTGTAAAGCAGCAATCCTTGACGAGGGGGGGGGGGGGGGCATTGATGACATCTTCCATGCTCTCTCTAAGAGGATTCCAAGACAAGATGCATTCATAGCAGCGTACAAAACGGATGTTAATTAAAAGCTCTTGCTCGCACGCAGTAGCCATCAACATTAAAGAGAAAAATCATGCAGCTACTGCTATGCATGGACCACGCACCTACCTTGAAACTGTCAAGGAGTTTTATGCAGCAATCTGCATATATCGGAGCAATGGATGTTGATAGTGATGAGAAGGAGGATGAATCAACAGTTGTCATGTATCATGTTTGATGAATGAAACTATAAAGAGGCATGTTAATTTAATTCAATTGACAAAGTCGATAAACGTATCACTAAAATAGTTCTGGAATGCATCAGAGTATAGATCCTTTCAGATAAATGATTCCATTAGGAATGGTATTTTACTATTTTTGTTGTTGGTAGTTTAACTTTAAAGCTTTCAAATTAAGATGTGAATTTGCCAAATATTCATGGTGTAAGATAAAACAGTTATATATGTTTTGAGATTGAAATTAAATGGCGTACTATAATCACCTCCCGGAAGTACAGACCAGGTATCAAAAGAAACAGTTGCACCGTTGGTTTTAGGTAAAATGTTAGCATTAATTATGGTCACATTGATTACTTTTTGAAATGTTTTACAGAATTTTCTAATGAGGTATTTTGTATAAACGATCAAGTCGATCATTGTGTTTGCAAAACAGCATACTACCATACTGTTATTTCCAAATTTGCCCTGAGCAATACACTCCTCTCTACTGATCAGTGTACTGGTGCAAATAATCCTAATATTTCATTGGTAAAGAAAGAGAGAGAAGAAACCTGTGTCATCAATATATTGAAGATTGTAGAGGTATGCGTGTGGATGGATGTCAGGTTAAATGATGTATTTGTTGCACATTAAACTTATTCAGTCTGGCGGGACGTTTGCCATGAAGCATACTCTCGACAGTCACTGTTATGAATTTGTTAAATAACTTTATTTCAAATTGCTAGCAGCATAGTGAAGGCTTGTCAATAGTTCTGCTTCTGTAATTCTGTTGAGTGTTGACACTGCAGCAGCCTCTTCTATCGTACCATCACTTTTGGGCAGACTGCCCTTCTGTCTTTACACAATTGAGAAATAAATGTTGTCAACCAGCATATGTTACTTTAAAACAAAAATGAGAGTATCTATTACCTTTTAGCCTTGTGAAAGGAAAGTTATGTGATTATCATATGTTTTTCCATGTTAGTGATCTCACATAATCATTAATGATTCAATGTTGTATACAAACTCACATTTTTAGTAAACATTGTGAATTGGTGATGATAATGTACATTAATTGATATTTTGAAAATTTATATTATCACATGGAATGATGACTAGGGCTGGCAGTAGGGGCAATGTTTAGGATTCTTTCAACTCTGTGGCTAGATCAGGATTCTCACCCTGTAACGACTATAAAGTAGTTTTACTAAAAGTGCCGTATTCATAGTCGCTTATATTATAGTGGCCATGGAATTTTTGTTAAAGGTTCTTATATCTCTATTCTAAGTTCTTGCTCATTTTTATGTATAACAATGCCTTGGCAGAGAGTACTGTGCTACCACTGCTGTGCAGTGTTTACTTTTTAGTATACTGATAGACCAATGAGTAAATAAAAGATAACAGTTAACAAATAATTGAAAAGAATACGTATTTTCATTAATTTTGGGAATGGCTGCTGGTCCTGGAAAAAAAACGGCTCCCTGTTCTTTAAAAAATAAGGACCGAGTGCCTTGACTTACAGAAATTTGTAACAAAAATGTTCTTCTCGACCGCCTGCGAAACATGTCCAGATACTTAACCAACTGAGCTACAAATTGTTTTGATATGAGAAATAAATTTGCTTTTGATTATTTTTCCCATTTCTCAATGAAAGCCTTACTGGAGCCAGTTATAATTGGAATGGAGTAACACACTCAATGGTTGAAAAATATAAGCAGAAAAACAAAAAACATAATTTGATTAGTCCAAAAGAAGTGCAAAAAATAGCAGGAAAATAGTGATTAACTTTTGAAGACCAAAAAATAGTATAAAATAGGTCAACATTTTTTCTGCTGTAAGTGCAAAAAATAGCAGGAAAATAGTGATTAACTTTTGAAGACGAAAAAATAGATTAACATATTAAGTGCAAAAAATAGCAAGAAAATAGTGAATAACTTTTAAAGACGAAAAAATAGTATAAAATAGGTAAACATATGTTGTCAAGTGCAAAAAATAGCAGGAAAATAGGCACAAACTTTGAAAGACGAACAAAATAGTATAAAATAAGTTAACATGTAATATGTTAAGTGCAAAAAATAGCAGGAAAATAGTGAAATACTTTTAAAAGACAAACAAATAGTACAAAAATAGGTTAACATGTTATGATAAGTACAAAAATAGCAGGAAAATAGTCAAAACATCTAAAAGAAGAAAAAATAGTTTAAAAATAGTTCATAAAAAAGAGACACAATTGGGGGAAATAGTGAAAAAATAGAAATAGCTAAAAAATAGTTTATTTTTTCGCTATTTTTTAATGAAAATAGTCAAAAAATAGCCACCTCGTTGGGGAAAATGGAAAAAATATACAAAAAATAGTGTAGTTTTTTGACTATTTTTTAGGAAAATAGCCAAAAACTACATCAAGAAATCAAGAAATAGCGAAAAAATATATGAAAAATAGTGAAAAAATATATTTTCCTGCTCGTCAAAATGACTGGGGTTGTCAAGTCCTTCCTGATCTTGTTATTGTTTCTGTAACATAGATATTTTTTCTTTATGAAATACCTTTTTCCGGAAGATGACATCATGGAGATCCATTCCATCGATAAACTCCATGACGATCAGGACCTGTCCAATTCGATGCCCAACAGCCATCAAAGAGACTATGTTCGGATGTCTAGCACGCCTGTTGAAGAAAAAAGAGACAACAAAATATATCTCTCCCTCACGCTCTAATGTCCTTTGGCGAGACATTAATCTACATTTGCCACTCTCCACCCAGGTGTTAAAAGGGTACCAGTACAAAGGAATACCTTGAATGCTGGGAGCGCCGATATCGGTAGCCTAGCAGAGCCAGGTTAGTATTTGAGCGCCTTGAGCACCTTACATGGTGGATATGTGCGCTATATAAATATTCAATATTGTTATTATTATTATCATTATTATTAGTGTTGTAAGCAAAGTGAACTTACTGTACTACATGCATTCATGTGGAGCCACGCGTAGTCTCATTGGAACAACAGTTGATATTATAAGAGAAAGATTTCACCCTTTTACTCTTCCTCCATCTCCCTCCCTCATTATATGTCACTTACTTATGAATAGAGACCTCTTTCTCCACCTCATCTTCCTTGCTACCAGCCGTGGAAATAATCTTGACAGCCACGCAGGTACCTCTCCAGATAGCTTTCTTCACCTCCCCGAAGCCGCCCTGCCCGATCGTTTTCCCTAACTTCAGCTCCTCTGGGCTGATACGGTGCACTCCCTCAAAATCAGCTGCAAATCAAGGAGGAAAATAAAGAGAGTTCATATGTTCAGGTTTTGACTGATATCTTCACAAGCTGAAGGGAATCCTGCAGTAGTTCAGACAGGTTTTTCCCTATTTAAACTTGCAAGCAAGAAGGATATTATCTGTGTCCTTGTGGAATGAATTAATGCCATTCTGGCTACTGATGAGCAGATAAACATGTTAATCACTTCCTGAAGATTCCTCGGAAAAATTTTTTTTTAAATTACATAATAGAGACAGAAAAGTACAATGTATCACAGTACATGTATATGAAACAGAGCTCATCATGACAAATGTGAACACATGAATCTAATACAACAATAAAACAAATTATTTCAAACTATATTGTATATGTTTCTGTCAATGATAGTTTTTCATATTTTGAAGTTCTTTACATCAAGATGGCACTATAACCATGAAAATGAATATGGACTTCAGTTCCTTAAAAAAAAGACATTTCATAAGAAATCTTGCACCTGCATACCTTGTTTCTTTTCTGGTTTGGGGGCTTTCTCAGCAGAGGGACTCCTTTCTTCCTTATCCTTCTTTTTCTCCTCCTTCCTCGTCTTGTCTACGGCTTCATCAGCTGCTATTGGTATTTCATTGATTCTGAGACAGATGAAAAGAAAGAAACTTATTTTAAATGGAAATGATGATGTCTGAAATAAGGTTTACTTCAACATCTTTTTACAATTCTATGAGATGAGTATTAAAATCCTAATGCACAATGCTATATGCCATTTAAATTATTTTACTTTCCTCTAATTAACTGCCACTTTAGTTCCATCCAAAATGTAATACAGTGAACTGTGTACTAGCTCTGACTAAGAATAGCTTCTCCTTCACCTTCTAAAACAGACATGGGTGCAAGCATGTACATTGTTAAAGCTGTCCCTTTGCAGGTGAAATTTAAGGTGAAATTAGTGCTGAGCAGTGCTCAGGAAACTATAATGACTTTCGCATCCTACCGGGTACCCATGCATTTAACACCTTGGTGGAGAGTGCCAAAAGTGCCGGGCTGGGATTTGAACCCTTGACCCTTGGATTGAGTGTTGAGTGAATGAACGACTATCTTGTGACACCTCTGCACATGGACAATTAAGAAAAAGAATTTGAATATCTGATGCACACCTGCACTGACTAGCTAATGTGAATCCTAGTTTGATGAAGAAAGTGCAATAATTGATTTGCAAGATGTTGTCATCTTTTTAATTAAAATCTGGGGTAATTTACTTGCCACTACCTTTCTCAATTCCTTAAATGTTTGTATAATGCTCTATCATGAAAAGATATGAAACGAAGATCATCTTACGGAGTGATTCCGGCTACTCTCATCAAAGCATTCAATAGAACCGGTTCATTCTCCAACAAATTGAAAGGGGTGTGGCCATTGTTATTCTTGATTGTGACATCACTGCCGTGACGTATGAAGTATGCGATGATGGCGTCTCTGGGCGTAGTGATAGCTGGATCGCCTATCTCCTTACACACCTACAAAAATAGCAATGATAATGGTCTTTAAAGAATCTTTAAGCAATTTACTTGTATTTGCATGCAGTTTAGAGTATATACACTGTATCCATGGAATTCTACATGTTTAAACCATTCCAAAGGATAATAATAATGGTAATAATACTCTGGATTTGAACCTTACTTAATACATCTACAATGTTTCAATGTCCTTAAAGACAGAAAATGTAGAAACACCCCCCCCCCCCCTCAAAAAAGAATGTTGTTCTTATAAGCAAGTAATATACACTGCAGAAAGAATAGGTAGTATACAAGTGATAGGAAGAGAAATTGCTTGATTTCATAATTCACCAGCATTTTATAAATTAAGATACTATAAAACTTTATGCATATCTGTAAGTAATCAGTAGGGGACCTGTAGCTCTAAGTTTGTGAGAATGAATACGTAAATGTAAGTGTAATGCACTTGGAGAGTATATAACTATTATGTTTGTATTTTAAAATGTAAAGCGCCTTGAGCATGTTCATGTAAAGGCGCTAAATAAATACCAATAACGGTATGTATGTATGTATGTAAACCCAATATATCTGGCACTCTGGCTCTGTCTAGAACTCGGGTCAACTTTTACAAAGACCACTGCTCTACCCACTAAAAGCCACACATTCATGTTCCCCTCAGAGATGTGGAATTAAGGGTAGGGGAAAATAACGGAAGCGGGATAAAAAAAGGGAAAGGGGAGAAAAAAACAGTCTTCAGGAGACAGTCAGAAACCTCACACATTCACATACCTTTTGTAATGTTGGAGTGTCATGGACGAATTTCTTGCCGCTCACCCGCCTCTTGACGGTCAAATGCAACATGGTGTCTCCATCCTTGTCCTTGACATTGACCTCTGCTCTGTGACTGACCAGAAGTTCAATGACCTCTGTGTAGCCCTGCCAGGTGGCCAGGTGGAGGGGTGTGGAGTGACCGTGACCGGCATTGATAGTTGTAAGGTCACAGTTGGGCTTTTTTCAGAGAAAGGTAAAAAGGAAGACAAAATATTACAGCTGTTATTAAGTCTGTCGTCATTTACACAATACACGCAAGTGTGTACCATCCCTACTATCTATGGTGTGCCATTTCTCTCTGATCATCTACACATGTATTTTCATAGCTTTTGGGAAACGTACAAAGATGAAGATCACGATGACGATGGCTTCTAAATATATAGCGCACATACTTTTTTTGTCACACTTCAATGTTTTAACATTATTGCCCCGATCAAAGCCTGTGGCCAAATATGCAGTGCTCTGGCATATCGGGTACCCAGTTAGTAGAGAGTGGCAAATGTGGATTAATATATTGCCAAAGGACGTAAGTGCTGGGCTGAGATTTGAACCTCAAACCTTGGATTGAGAGTTATGTGAATGAACCACTACACAATGACAACTCCAAAGGACATTATGACAACACTTCCTAGCCTTAATGTTGCATCTGTCTTTTTAAGCTCATACCAGAACCAAATATTAGTCATACCATAGATGGTCGTATAAGTAATTTTTCTGTTTTTTCAAGTAAATGAATGTACAATTGGTACATGTCCTATAGGAACTATTTAATAGAATCACCCTGTTTGAGACTATTTCAAACTCAATTTGTATCTGCTATGTACTGATAATCTATATTTTTAAAGGAAAGTTTATACCCACCAGTTCAATCAGAACACGCACAATATCGATATGATTGTTAATAGCTGCAACATGAAGAGGTGTATAGCGATCATCCTTCTCAATGGTAGCAAGAGATGGGTCCTTAGCAACCAACAACTTCACCATCCTAGCAACGAAAGGAGTATTGATTTACATGATAGTTTCATATCAACAAAGTATTTGATTGAGTTATTGTACATGTTTTGAATGTGCAAATTTTCAGACTCAGTTGTTTTAATTCATGTTGAGATGCTTCCCTAGCATACCACAATTTTAGTGTGTTCTTTAATAAAAGGCAAAGTAATTATAATTTTATAACTTGTACATTATTCCTCAAATGCTTTGACACAAAAGAGAGAGAGATATATATATATAGAGAGAGAGAGAGAGAGAGACAGATATATAAATACATACATAGAGAGAAAGAGAGAGAGAGAGAGAAAGAGAAAGAGAGAGATAGATAGAAAAATAGAGAGAGAGGGAGATGTTTATGTATATACAGAGATATATATATATATAGAGAGAGAGACAGAGACAGAGACAGAGACAGAAAAAGAGAGAGAGAGGGTGAGAGAGATAGATGCAATTGGAATGCTTGCTTCATACAAAACAAATTCTTATAAGTGTTGGTAGGAAGAAGAAGAATAAGCAGAGGAAAAAAAACAGACGTTTAACAGTTTAAAGAATATACAATCATATAGAAGCACTGTACGATACCATGAGACAAAAATCAACTCGTTTTGCACTAATTTTTGTGAGAAAAAAAAAAGAGGGCCGTATTAAAGTGGCTCAGCATTACATCACATAGGCACACATGCATGCATTTGGGTGTATTGGCGATAGCAGAATTAAAACATCCTTTTAGTAAGATAAAGGTAAATTAACAAATATATAAACACTATCAGCATATAGTCGACATAATAATAGATAGATAAACACATGTACAGTACGTATAGAAAAATAGATTGGCAAAGAAACAGAGGAGGATAAAAAATATAAAAATAAACTTAAATTCTGAGAATCACATACTCAAGGCAGTTCCTTTTAGCAGCATAATGAAGAGGAGGAAAGGCATCATTATTTCTTAGTCTCAGATCAGCAGATGGATGGTCAATGAAGAGCGCCCCCAGGGACGTCGACTTCTGTTTGATTGCCAGGTGGATAGGGAGATTACCATCATTGTCCTGAGTAAAAGATTGAATATTAATGTACAAATTGTTTTAAATGAGTATTTTTCTTATATTGCTTGACATTTTTAGTGCCATACACAGTTTTATCTGGCTAAATGTTTCATATGACATGAACATTTTTGTAATTTTTTGATGAGGGCAAACTGGTCTATCTTTTTTCATTTCTAAATGTGTTCATGAATTGTGACATCACAAAATAGTGTTTGCATCAAAATAACACTAGATGCTCTGTGGTAGAAAACTTGTGTCATCAAATTAACAATAATAATAATAATAGTGGGTTCTTGTATAGTGCTCATGTCTGTCAGATTTGACACTCCTGGCGCTCCTGATTATTACCCTGGCTTTAGCACGGCTGCCATACGGCGCTCTAGCATTTAAAGGAATTAATTCCTGCCAGGTACCCATTTACATCACCTGGGTTGAGTGTGGCAAATGTAGATCAATATCTTGCCAAAGGACACTAGTGCCGTGGCGGAACTCGAACCGCAGACCTTGTGATCGACATATCCACTCGACCACGACACCTCTATTAAAGAGTAGAAAAAAGGAAAGAGAGAAGACTGGCCTACTATACCTGCATATTGACACTGCCGCCATGTTTGATAAGCGCCTCTACACATGATTTATGATCTTTGTGTGCACTGATATGCATAGGAGTCCGTCTACGTTTGTTGGATGTATTCACGTAGGCCTTCCGCTCCATCAAAAACTCTGCAACTGATGGATTGTTGCTGAGAGAAAAGAGTGAGATATTTGTTTGTATGTTTGTTTGTTTTTATTTCTGCATTTTCAAAATAGAACATAATCATATACATAAAGTAACAATTTTTCTTCATTTTACATAATTATAGATTTTTAAGTATATTAAATAAGATGCATATAAATACAAATATTTTTTCTATTTTTCAAAGGAAATAAATAAATTACAGAAAACGCAGGAGATGCCATCAAGAGCGGTAATTAGCTTGAAATCGATGGCGGCCTCGAGAGAATAGCGGCAAACTCTTAAATTGTATAATTGTACACATGAAATTGATCAAGTGGGTGCAGTGAAAGTGCATGTGCGAATGGGGTTCTGGTACGTAATGTATATCAAAGATATCAAAAATAGAATAATCTATTATGCTATTACTAACACACTAGTATGCCGTTATAGCAGAGCTAATCCCACCACTATCAATTATACTTCTAGAAGCGGCTGAAAGGATTATCAAGTCAAGGCTCAAGGCTCAAAGCTGGGGCTGAATATACTACCCTTAGCCCTAAGCAGGCGCGGATTCAGGATTTCTAAGGGGGAGGCCCAAATTGGATAGTGAGCGCATTTAAAAAAAATAACCCCCCCTCAAACAAAAAAAGCAAAGGTAATTTTCTGGTCACAATTTTTTGTTTTCCTTTTTATTTTCTGGGGGGCCGGGGGAGGGGCAAGGCCCGCTTGGCCCCCCCCCCCCCCCGGATCCGCGCCTGACCCTAAGATATCTTACTTGTACCATCAACACCATCACCATCATCTAAACTCACCCGATGACCGCGAAGGTGAGAGCTGTGTCCCCGTCTCCATCTTTATGTTCAAGGGAAGCATGAGCATCTACCAAGAGTTGTACAATTGGTAAGGATCCCTCGTGGCATGCCACCTGAAGAGCAGATCGTGAGCTGTGGCTTGCATTCGCCTATTGCAAAAATGACATAAATATTTGACAGAGGAATGGGTCAATATTTCTATGGTACACTCCAGTAATATTTGCTCTAGGCTTTATCATGTAGAAGAAATATAGTGACGGTTAAAGTTGTGTTTGGGTTTAAAGCAAGACTTATATAAGGTTAGGATTAGAGTGAAGTATAGTGTTGGGACCTGTCGTTTAGTGCTGCATCAACTTTCTTTGCATGGGATGATCTTTCCCATACAGAGCAGGCAAACTCTGCTGTAGAGTAGCAGTTGACCTCAGCGTGGAGGAATTGGCACCCCAAGAACAGTTTGCTTAGTAGGTTGGTTTCTTGTCCCGACTATACCCTTCACATTTTGAAGGAGAGGACTCCATTAAGAGTAATTCCAAGGTAGACAGTCATGGTGATGGTTCTGTGACTGGCCCCAGTCTGTTCAAGATGAGGCGCTCAAAGAGCTTGAAGAGGTGGCACAAGAGGGAGATTGGTCTGTAGCTCTTTGCTTCGTTAAGGTCTTTCCCTGGCTTGAGGATAGCAATCACACGGGCCTTCTGCCAGATTTTAGGAAGCTGGGAGAGGTTACGCAGTTGTTAAACAGAGAGAGTCACTCCTGTGTAGTGTGCCCAAAATATCTGATCTGTTGTGTACTGATGTCATCGAGACCAGCTGCCTTGCCATTCTAAAATTGCTGGAGAACAGAGCAACAGGAGGATATCTATGATGTACTCTTATACATGACTGTGTGCCTGGCTCTTGGTAGCCACGGCTCTCCAAACTACCTAGAAGAAGCTGACTCTGATTTTAAAACGTATCACCTAAGGATTACGCTGACATCGTCCCAGCTTGCTTGGCTATGTCAGTCAAACCTTGGGTGTAAAGGATGGGGTCGGTAATGCGCACATCATACTTCATCTTAAGCTTCACCGACTAAATTGAACATAGAATAAGTAACACTTTAACTGCACCTACTACTACTATATGTACCTTTTCTATTATAGTTCGTTACTGTCATCCTGTTATACATAATTATCAGAATTAAATAATTCATTGATAGATACAAGTAGCCTTTTTACCAGTTTAGGATTCTGCCTAAGAAGGTCCTTGACCTTCTCTAGATTTCCAGCTGCAACAGCTTTGACCATCTGCTTTTCTTCGGAGGTAGTACCTAATTCTGATACTCCGGCATCTTTCAGCTGCTCAGTCATCTTCTCCACCAAGCGATGCATAACATCTTTGTCAGCTGGACCGGCAGGTACAGGAATTGGCACTGGTTTGGATCCGACCTGCGGAGCTGGAAGGGGCAATATATTCATGATTGATTGATTGACTTGTTTCTGATCACTCTGAGTCCATGGCAATACATACATCCTCTTTTTATTGAACGTCGTGGTACTTATCTTAGAAAGATTTTAATCAATTGCAACCCAAGTGGAGTTTAATATCATTTGAAACTCTGAATATAAGTATAAGATTCGATTCAGATCAATCGCAATTCTTGATAAGACAGAATATTTAGATATCTATCCCCTCCCCCTGTCTTTTAGTGAATCCTGAATAAGCCCTTGCCGGTAATTCAGTTTGCACGATCATAACAAACATCTCTAAACCAATTACTACAACTGTATCTGCTCTGGGTGTCGAAGCTGTAGGAAAAATATCCATTAAAATTTGCAAAATCAACAATAAAAAGAACTTGTTCTTACCATTTGTGATGATGTTTTCATATTCTTCATCACTTTTCTTCTTTTTATCATCATGCCTCTTCTCCCCATCTTCCTTCTCCTCCTTGTCCTTCTTAACCTCCACCTTCTCCTCCTCCTCCTCCTTCTTATCCTCCACCTTCTCCTCCACCTTCTCCTCCTCCTCTTCGTCTTCCTCTTCATCATCTCCATCTCGTTTTGGAAGCAGTATCAGGGCAGCGGGATGGTACTTTAGAGTTTGACCTTTGACCTTTACTTTCACACTGCCACGGCCATCTGTACTCTCCAGGACTCTACCTTCCTGCCCTGCCTTTTTGCTCTGCAAGCAAAAACAAGACTAAACATCTAGATATAGTCAAACCATTCAGGCCATCCAAGAGAGACAGAGAAAAGGTCCGCTGTACTAGCTGACCTTCCTATACAGGTTTTACCACATACATTTATTCCTTGAGCGAGAAAAATACATGGCCTCTATAGAGACATGGCCACTAGGACAGGTTTTACTGTATTTCATTTCTATATATACAAAGATATAACAGTGAAACCTCCACTTGTATACAAAGGCCATCTGTATACAGTTGTACCAGTTTTTGTTCCACTGGTACAAAAAATGCTATTGAAACATGCATTAAAGGAATCTGTCCTTAAAGAGCATCTGTATAACAAATAAACTTTTACTATCTCCCTTGAGTGGTCTTTATATACAAGTTTCATTGTATATTGCCCCTCCATTCTTCATTAAGCAATGATGAAGTAACCCAACACAAAGACCCTGTGACAAAACTTGTGCATATAAAAGGGGCGATATTTTGGAAACAAAGAGATGATTGGTTCTACAAAATTTAAAGAATAGCAACAAATATAGCTTTCATATATCTGTATTCAGTGCTGTTTTGGAAACAAACAAAATCATAGGCACACCTAACAATACTTCCTATGTTCACTCATCGGTTGGTGTAATACAAGATACAGAAAGGGAACACACGCCACCTACCAACATCACATTTTCCACAGCATAGATTTACGTTCACATAGAATTTGATAGACTCTCGGGTCCTCATTTCTTCTCAAAATTTCATATTCTTAACAAATCTATCCTTTGTTATATATATAGAAGTACTTTATAAAATCATGCCATCATATCTTGCTTTAATGAAAATCAAAGCAATACAGAACTTTTACTTACCAATTCAATGGCATCATTTCTCTCCTCATTTTTGCGATGTAAATCTTTGACCATGTCAATGTTTGCACTGATTCGGACTCGATCTCCGGCTTTAAAGTCCACCACCTATTACCACAACATACACACATGTAGCAGTCATAACATTGTTAAAAATAACTTTCTTGATTGTCATACTGCTTTCATTCTTTAAGCCCATACATTTTTTCAAAATACTCTGAAAATTTAAATTTTTAATTTTGAACCCCAAAGCTGTTCTTTGACTTCTAATTTACAAACATCGAAAAATCTCATTATCAAACTTCATAGAAAAATGGTCATGAAAATTATCAGCAGCTTCTAAATTAATATATGTACATGTAGCTTTTAAGGCATTGGTCGACTACTGGATAATCGCTGGACTACTACATCTACTTCTATTACACTTACAATGGATATCTTACATATCCTACATAAAATGTGACAGCTGGGCTTTTCATCTACAACAGCTGAAGAGCTAAAGACCAGCTCAGCAATTCTTTCTTTTTTGATACAAATATCTACTGTAGAACTGTTTGCATAAACTTAATTTCCTTGTATTTTTAAATATCTGATACGTCACCTTCTTCAGGGCGAAAGGCGGCATTGTCCATTTGGTCTTGTCATCGTACATCACTTGAACCCAACCCCTGTGGTCGACGACCTCTACGCTACCAGATCTTCCAATTTTCTAAGATTGGAAATCAGTCAAGGGGAAAAATTTAAGAAGAATCTAGAAAGAAACAGCTGTCATAAATGATTGTGGTTATTTTAGATTTAGATGACCATTTGCAAAATACAAAACATACAGAATTTCCTCCTTGCTATCTTGCACTTATTTTGCTGTTTGGATGAACTATATTTCCAAAAGAAATTGGGAGACATGATTTATTTATATCCTCCACAAAATAAATATGAAAGTAGTTCTCAGGACTATCAGTTCAGTTTTCTGTTCCCTGGGCATTGCATTTCAGATAACAACATAGATTGTGTTTAGAAGCCAGGTCTTAGTACGGTAAGGGGGGGCATTATGCCCCCCCCCCCCCCCCCTCTTAAAGCGCTATATAAAAGCGGAATTATTATTATTATTTTTATACTGGGTAATAAACTTGATTCCATGTCAGTAATAATAATAATAATAATAATAATAATAATAATAATAGTGGGTTCTTGTATAGTGCTCATGTCGCTCTAGCATATATGAAAAAATTAATTAGAAACTTTACCTCTATAAGACTGTTATCCCAATTCGCTCCCGTTTCCTCTTGAAAAATGTTGAGCATCTCTGTATCCATGGCAATCATCACCTTTCCTCCCTTCTTCCATGTCTCTGTTTCTCCTTGGAATCAAAGAAGATCAGGAGAAACATCATTAAGATCATCACTATCATCATCATCATCATGACCATCCTCATTATATCATCATCATTATCATCATCATCATTATCACCACTACCATCATCATTATATCATCATCATTATCTTCATGATCATTATCACCACTACCATCATCATTATATCATCCTCATTATATCACGATCATCACCATCATCATCTTCTTCATCATCATCCTCATTATCCCCACCACCATCATTATCACATTATCATCACTATATCACGATCATCATGATCATCATCATCCTCACTATATCACGATCATCACGATCATTATCATCCTCATTATCACCACCACCATCATCATCATCATTATATCATTATCATTATATGACGATCATCATCCTCATCATGACCATCATCATATATCATCCTCATTATATCACCAATATCATCCTTATCATGACCATCATCATTATCACCACCATCATCATTATCATCAACATCATCATCATCATCATCATCATCAATACCAATGTCATCATCATCTTCATCAATATCATTGTAAATATCATCAAAATCTGCATCATTATCATCACCATCATCATCATTCTTATCATTCCAATCATCATCATAATCATCATAAATATAATGATCAATACCATCATCTTCATTATCAACAATATCATCATTATCATCATCATCATCATCAATATAACAATCACCATTATTATTTAAAAACAGGATGGGTGGTACAAGCCGTCTTGTTAAGAACTGTCTCATACTGGTAATGCAGTATATACCAAGCAAATCTAACTTATTTTTGTATTTTCAGACCAATCCCTAAGATATATATTACACATTTATTCCATTAGATGATATAATGAATGAATATTGTGATAATTCTTTTTTAAATGAGATCAAAAGGGAAGTAAGAAAGTGTGTACCTATTAGTGGAAGATGATCTTGATAGAAGTCCAGTCCAGCCGCAGTCTCAACAGCTTTGAGCTCAACCTTCCCATCATGTCCCACTCGATATTTGACCGAAGCACCTTCCTTCCATTGGACGATGGCAGCACCCTTCTTGAAACATTCTGACCAATCACAGACATCAGTCACTGTGCCTACACTCTTTCGCCCACCTGATAAGATAAACATTCATGGTTTATAACCCCATGAAAAAAAATGGATTTGTATTTAGAAATTAAGCATATGGGGAGGGCTTAAAAGTATAAATTATAGCATGAAGGACCTGTACGACATTTCAACATTACTTTGTTGAGAATGGTATAATACAGGTTAGCAAATGTAGTGCATGCTGGCAGTCTGTAAAACTTCCAGAGATCCCTCCCGAGGTTTCCTGAGGTAACCAATGCCCGCATTCCATTAAACCTCATTTATCTACCTCACACTACTTGCAATCTTTGTGATAGGACGCATAGCCTGTTGAAGACTACTAGCAGCTAGAAGAAAACCAACAGGAAGAACGAACTATCAAATGATATCAATTCAAAGTGCACACTACAATGTATTTCCTCATATACATGTAACTACCTATTACTAGTATATATTTCAAGCCTGTAGACAACATATTGTGTTACTCAGTATGGGAGCCTATTCACATACAAGTTATGTCTTTTATTTAGGCTCTCTACATTTTACATTGTTCTACCTAGCCTGTTATATATACATATTTCGAAGTTTCGTACTTATTTTCCGTACATAATATATTTGATTTGAAATCTATTCTTATAATAATATACGCCTGTATAAAAAAGAAAAGAATATAAACTGTTTTTCTATGTAAAATGTGGAATAAATAAAACTTCAAACTTCAACTTCAACATACCGTCTTGATTGCCTGAAGTCCCATCTGGTCTCCTACAGACTTTGGCACCAACAAATATACCATGAGAGGTCACACTCTTGCTCTCTTTTCTTGCTTTGACCACAACCCTGGGGTACGTGTCAAACAGAGGATTAAGATGAAAAGGAACTTATCAATAGAAAACAAAACTGAAACAAAATAACATTTGCTGGGTAAAAACAATTACCCCTGCATCATATGTATTTTATCTTTAGAGCTGCCATATACCCCATGTCCACACACAACACTTTCCGTGATTAGGCGTGATTAGTTATACCGTTTCGGGATAGTTATACGATGAAATTGTGTGTGTGGACACTTACTTTATATGATCCTTCGTATAATGAAACGATGCCCAAATCTGCGTTTTGTTATACGATGTATAAAGAATCACGCCTAATCACGGAATGTGTTGTGTGGACGTAACTAGTATAACTAGTCGAACTAGAACGATATAACTGGGCGGGGCTTAACGTGACCTCGCGCGAAAGGAGACCTGACCTTTCATTTCCGCTTCTATTTCATGACCGCAGTAGCAAACTGCGCACTTACTGGGTATACGACGTTTGCTGTAGAGTTTCGGGATTACTTTCTTGTGTGTGTGTGGATACCCTGGAATTTATACAAAGATTCTTCATACGACGTTTCTTGTGTGTGGACACCCTTGAATTTATATGATGATTCTTTATACAACGTTTTGTTATAGAGTTTCGGGATAAATTGTTTTGTGTGTGGACACGCTGACAGTTATGTTTATGGGTTCATAGTGATTTCTTTCAAATTTAGGAGGCGAGATGGCTTAGTCAGTAAAGCGTCTGCCTGTCGAACTAAAGATTGTGGGTTCGAATCCAACACAGGAGGATGACTAAAGCCTGCGTTTTGTGTTAACACGCCCTTTCCGTTACTTAGATGCAGGCTATGTTACAGTGGAAACAACATTCTGTCCCTCACATAGGATGTTAAATGGAGTTAGGTGAGTCACCACCTTTGCAGGTTACAAAACCGCTACACTATACATTTAAAAGTAGGGGAAAGAGACCCGAGAGTTACAGTCATACGGTTCACTTTTTGCCTCTCAGGCATAAGTGACGCCAACTACTTAATAATAACAATAATCAAACTTCAGCAAATATAACTGCTATTAAATGGTGAGACAGGTGGTAGATTATATAATACTATAGTGCTAGAAACTTGATGGAACAGACAAACTTTGAGTACGAAACATCAGCTTTTACAGCCACAATACCTAAATGAGAGTATAAAGGAGTAGGAACACACTGTAAGTTTTTTTTAATTACAGTAACTAATTAGTTACGGTACACGTATTGAAATCTAAAACAATTAATAGCTGATCACTTTTGAAAAGCACTTTCCAAATATATTGTACAATACTGCATGGAACTTTAGTACAAAAAGCAACCTCCTACCCAGGATCTTGAGGTCCATCTATGCGTAGAAACTCATGCTCTGTATCATGAGAGCCAGACATGTAGCACTCGGTGCAGAGGTTGCAGTGTATGCATAGAGTACATCTCCAACGGATTCCTGCAATGTTATCTGAAGCACATCCAATGCAACGAACAAACTTGTGGAGTACACCTACAAAAGAAAGTGATATCAGAAATTGCCAGTATGAGTGGTATAGCATAGTTTTAGCCAGGGACAGGGGGGTGTCACTCCCAATATGACACACCCGCGTCCAGAAAAAGCTTTGAAAGGGTGTCTTTTTCAGCTACATGGTGTCGTCAAAACAGATGCAGGAAGAGATCCTATAATCTTCCTTTCTTCTCCTCTCTCGATCCTTCTCCCTCTTTTTTTCTCTTTATATTTTGAAATTGTAAACCCAATAAAACAAACATATACATGTAGACTAGAAGAGTACTTTCATAACAAATTTACATCACTCTCTCCACTGATGTCACTCTTTCTTCCGATCGTCTTTTCAACTAAGAGTTTAGCAGTTTCTTCAAAAGTTAAATAGGAAGACTACTTTTTAGATATTAAAGGGAGTGTATCATGGCCATCTACGTCTTCTTTTGGACAACTGCACGTAAACGAATGGACTTGATTAACTGGGTCAGCGCACACTAAACTGGATCAGCATGCGTTAGCATTCGCGAAACAGACCAAAGTTCTCCTCAAGCTTCGGTTTCGTGTATGTTGCATGCATGTGAATGCTGTGGTCGCGTCGTCCGTAGTCGTATCATACCCGATTGGCCCCAGGTAGGGCCACGGGAAAGACACATAGTCTCGTCATGACACACTCCCTTTAAATCAATTTAAAG